>NC_142360.1:39576514-39689014 GCF_059441175.1 Urocampus carinirostris | reverse complement strand
CTTACAGCTCAAAAACAGGGTCAAACAAATTATTTTGTCTTCATTCTGATAAAATACTTGAGAAATACTACAAAAATACTACTACAGTAATACTATGATACTAAAGAACTATTTTAGAAATATTACAGCAGAAATACTACAAAAACAACACTACAATAGTATTAAAAAAATACTACCAAAATACTAGTTTTGGAATACTACAAAATACTTCCACATAAATACCACAAAAATACCACAACAGTAACACTATGAAAATAGTACTACATAAATATTACAACAGAAATACTACAAACATATTTCTACAGAAATATTCCGACAGAACTACTGCAATATACAACTACAGTAATACTACAAAAATACCACAGAAATACAAATCAAGTAATACCACAAAAAGTACTACAGCTATACCACAAAAATACTACGATAATAATATATAATACTTCGTAGGAAATACTACGAAAATTCAACTACGGAAATACTGCACAAAAATGCTACAAAAATAAAACCACAGAAATACTAAAAAACACAATCACTGTGATATTACAGATGTACTACAAAAATATAAAAACGGACATACTACAAAATTACTACTGCAGAAATAATACAATGCGGTGCTTGGAATCAAATGGACTGAACCATTTCAAGACTGTTTAGGAGCATTCAATGCCATTGAAATTATTGCATATTTCACTTTTTTCTGCTTTTTGTACAAAGAGTACTTTCTTTTCTGTTTTTTGTATTCAACTCCATTATTACCCAACACCTATAGCTGTCAGGACAAGAAAGGAAACGGGACCCAATCGCGTAGCGTTTACCACAAGTTTTATTGAAGGAAAGAGGAAGGGCTGCGCCCACAATCCGGTGTTCACAGGATGCGGGAAGTGAGTCGCTCTCGAACTCGGGTTGTGATCCGAACACGGAAGTGGCTCTTCCGTTGCGAGCGATGGCGGTGTCAGGGACGGAAAAACTGGTCGGTAGGCGGGACTGGGAGAGCAAGGCGTGGTCGTGGTCGGAAACGAGTCGTAAGCCGGAGCAGGAGAGTAGACGCAGTCGGGGACAAAAAGAGGTCGTAAGCCGGGACAGAAGAGTAGACTTGCTCAGGATCAAAACAGGTCAAGGGCCGGGAGCAAAAACGGGACAGGTGGGAGCCAGGGTCGAAAAAGGCTTGCCTAGTATACACTGAAGTTGGCAGACGGACAGACAACAGGTGACAGAAAGGAGTGGGTTTAAATAGGGACAGGGAGCCAATCAGAGTCCGAGGCAATTGGCGCCAAATGAGCGGGCAAGGTGAATCACATCGGTAATCATGACAATTTTGTAATAAAGTGTGACGTAGAAGCACAATGGCAGAATTCATGTCAGTTTATAGCAGCCCATTAATACCAAATATCCCGGATCATAGATAGGAACACCGCGAAATAGCACAAAGTAAAATAGCAACTTTATTTTAGTAATCAAAGTGAAAAAAAAATGTTGGATTTCTTCCTTTACTACAATGCAGTGCTTGGATCAAATGGACTGAACCATTTCAATCAATACTATTGAAATGACTGCTTTTTCTGCTTTTTGTACAAATACTACTTTCTTTTGTGTTTTTCATATTCAACTCCGGGCAGCACGGCGGCGCAGTGGTTAGCGCTTGTGCGGCACAATTCATGTCATAAGAACCTGTCGTGGGTTCAAATCCAGCTCCAGACTTCCTGTGCGGAGTTTATATGTTCTCCCCGTGCTTGCGTGGGTTTCCTCCGGGCACTCCGGTTTCCTCCCACGTTCCAAAAACATGCATTTCAGGTGAATTGGCCGGTACAAATTGTCCCTAGGTGTGAATGAGCGAGTGAGTTGTCTGTCCCCGTGTGCCCTGCGATTGGCTGGCAACCAGTTCAGGGTGTCCCCTGCCCACTGCCCGGAGATGGCTGGGATGGGCTCCAGCACCCCCGCGACCCTAATGAGGATAAGCGGTACGGCTGATGAGATGAGATGAGATATTCAACTCCATTATTACCTAACACCTATAGAGCCCTTTCCGTGTTTGTAAAAAAGTGTGACGTAGAAGCACAATGGCAGAATTCATGTCAGTTTATAGCAGACCATTAATACTAAATATGCCGGATCAGATAGGAACACCGCGAAATAGCACAAAATAAAATAGCAACTGACTAGTGGATTAAAGGGAAAGAAAAAGAGAAAGAAATAAGAGAAAGAGGGAGGGAAAAGGAGAGAGGGCGGGACAAAGAAAGAAAAAGAGAGAGAGGGAGAGAGCGTGAGAAACAAAAGAGATAAAAAGAGAAGTCGTAAGAGAAGGGGAACGAAAGGGAGCGGAAAAAATGATATCGAAAGAGAAATAGAAAGACACAAGGAGAGAATAGAAAGCGCGAAGGGTAGGAAGAGAGAAAGAGAAAAGAGAGGAAAGGAAAAAAAGAAGTTAGAGCAAAAGAAGTTAAAAAGACACAGAGAGAGAAAGAGACAAAGAGCAACAAAGGAAGAGAAAAAGAGAGACACAGGAAGTGAAAGAGACAGAGACAGAGTGGGAGAGAAAGAGAGAGAGAGAGAGAGAGAGAGAGAGAGAGAGAGAGAGAGAGAGAGAGAGAGAGAGAGAGAGAGAGGGAGGGACAGAAAGAGAGAGAGAGAGCGGGCGGGGGACAAAAAGAAAGAGAGAGAGAGAGGGAGAGACAGAGAGAGAGGGAGAGACAGAGAGAGAGAGAGAGACAGAGAGAGAGACACAGTGAGAGAGAGAGAGAGAGAGAGATAGAGAGACACAGAGAGAGAGAGATAGAGATAGAGAGAGAGAGAGAGAGAAAGAGACAGTGACAGAACGAGAGAGAGAGAGAGAGAGAGAGAGAGAGAGAGAGAGAGAGACAGAGAGAGAGAGAGAGAGACAGAAAGGGAGAGGGAGAGAGAGAGACAGAAAGAGAGAGCGAGAGACAGAAAGAAAGAGAGAGAGAGAGAGACAGAGACAGAAAGAGAGAGAGAGAGAGAGACAAAGAGAGATAGAGAGACAGAGAGTGAGAGAGACAGAGACAGAAAGAGAGAGAGAGAGGGGGAGAGAGAAAGAGAGAGAGAGAGGGGAGAAAGAAAGCAATAGGGAGAGTAAAAAGGAAAAGGGGAGAGAAGAAGAGAAAGAAAAAATAAAGAATGAGAGAAAGAAGGTAAGAAGAAAAAAGAGATGGGGAGGGACAAAGAGCAAAAGGGAGAAAATGAGTGAGCGTGAGAAAAAAAACAGATTGGTACAGAGGGTGAGAAAGAGAGATTAATAAAAGCCGAAACAGAGAGAGAAAGAGAAGAGAGAGAAAAAAATAGAAAAAAGGAGAGATAAGGTAAGAAAGAAAGAGAGTGAGAACGTGTGATATTTGAAAGAGCAAAATAAAGAGGGCAAGAGAACAAATAAGAGATAAATAAGAGATACAGAGAAAAAGGAAAAGAAATACAAGTACAGTGTCTTTGTTCGAGGCACCTTTCTTTGGCAACATCAAGTTGACATATTTCAACCTGCAGCTTGTTTTTCTCTTGCGCTTCTCTGAGTGTTGTCTCGCGGGTCGGATTCAACCCCTTAGCGGGCCTGATTTGGCCCGCGGGTCGCCCGTTTGACACCTGTGACATACAGTGTATAACACAGTCTGTAGATATGTATGATCACTGATATTATATCATTTTTATTCAATGAAAAAGTGCAAAAAAATGGCTAACACCCCTGAGATATAAACTAATTTAGTTGGGATCCTCCAAAAGATCCCCATCCCTACAGTTTAAGCACACATTTTATGCCAAACAATTTATAGTCTGGCCCCCATCAGAATGTTTTTTTTCCACTACGTGGCTCCTGAGCTAAGATGAGTTTGACACCCCGATGCACGACAAAACCTTTCCACCTTTACCAGTCCATCAAAGTGTCCCCGTCGGAGGACGACAGGGAACTGAACAGAAGTTGCTGAGCCGACACTTGGAAACCAGTCATTCGCAAAAGCGCCTCCTGGGTACGAGGACGGGTCCGGGGGTTGGGGGGGGGGCATGAGAAACATACGAGAGGGTCGCATGAGACTCAAGCCCATCAAGTACGGGCCAGGGCTCCTGAAAACGCGGGGATTACCAGGGAAGCGGGGGCCGCTCTGGCCCGGGACGCTAATGCTAGCTCCTGCAATGCACGCTAGGCTGACTTGCTAAAGCGTCGTTCTCACAAAAAATGTCCGCCCTGATGATTGTGGACCAACACGGGGAGATGAACAATTTTCTGCAGTGAATCCCAGACTAAAAAACCCCAACTTTTTCACCAAAATTCTAACTACAGGGCGGCTTATTCTTTTTTTTGTGGCCCCACTGAGGAAAATGGCAAGCTGCTCTTTTCCACAATGCATACACTCTAAATAAACAACACAGCGGTGATGTCTGGAAACATTTAGGATGGAGAAATGAGTCCATGATATTCATATAATACATACAAAAACAAAAAGATATGTCCATGTTGCAATTTGGCACTATTATACACAGTATGGTTGAAATATAAGGCGCATATTCACATTTTCTACGGTAGTAAATATCATAAAATCCAGACTACAAGCTGCTACTATTTTGCTATATTTCAAATACGATAGCTTTAATTACGGTGCGGCTTATTCTTTTTTTTTTTGTGGCCCCACTGAGGAAAATGGCAAGCTGCTCTTTTCTACAACGCATACACTCTAAATATACAACACCGAGGTGATGTCTGGAAACTTTTATGATCGAGAAATGAGTCCATGATATTCATATAAGACATACAAACACAAAAAGACACATCTGTGTTGCAATCTGGCACTATGATAAGGAAATAAGTCCATGTTTTTGCCAATGTTATTCCTGTAATACATACAAAAACAAAAAGACATGTCTGTGTTGCAATCTGGCACTATTATCCACAGTATGGTTGAAATGTAGGGCGCATATTCACATTTTCTTTTGGCACAGTCGTAAATGTCTTTTATGATTGAGAAATGAGTCCATGATATTCATATAAGACATACAAACACAAAAAGACACATCTGTGTTGCAATCTGGCACTATTATACACAGTATGGTTGAAATATAGGGCACACATTCACATTTTCCTGCGGTGCAGTAGTAAATATCATAAAATCCAGACTACAAGCTGCTACATTTTTGTTACATTTTAAATACAATAGCACTAAATAAGGTGCGACTTACTCTTTTTTTTGTGGCCCCACTGAGGAAAATGGCGAGCTGCTCTTTTCCACAACACATACACTCTACATACACAACACCGAGGTGATGTCTGGAAACTTTTATGATCGAGAAATGAGTCCATGATATTCATATAAGACATACAAACACAAAAAGACACATCTGTGTTGCAATTTGGCACTATTATACACAGTATGTTTGAAATATAGGGCCCTTCCTCTTTCTTTCAATAAAATTGTGAGGAAAACATTACGCGATTGGGTCTACTCGACGACCAAAAAAAAACCCAAAGAATTAAAAAACTATTGATCCAAATGACCCAAAAACAATCAAAAAGCCCCCAAAATGACAGAAAAAGACCAATAACGCCATATAAGGTCAAAAACTACCATGTGTCCATTGTCCAATACTTTGTTATCAATGAATTTAAAGAGAAATAATCAATTGAATTGATTCAATATGTAATCAGGATATTTTAACCGTTTTACCAACAAATCAAGCAAACTCCTCAATTTATAAGTCCAGAATCCTTTAAATTTCCTTTAATCTTCGAGGAACGATGACAAGCCAATGCAAGTGTGTGTTTCGGATGGTGATTTTACTATATATCACTTTTCAATTTTGTAACGGGATTTTTGCAGTTGCCTAAACCCAACTCAAACTTCATAAATGACATTTTTATTTTCGATATGAAAGTACAATACTCCATCTTCACTAACTCATAATCTTATAGTACCTATAATATAACTCCAGTTCTATAAATTATTTAGTCACTACAACATAATAGAACCTTCACAAGTCGGTCAATTATTGGAAGTTGTTCTGCTGCACACAAACCGCCTCAAGTGGAATTGCCGGAAGTAGATTTGTAGTTTCCACTCGGACAGACTCATTCAGGTGAGCTCCCCTATTAACCCCTGCGGGGTGCCGGGTCGTCTACGTGGGGTAAGCTCCCCAATTATGACATTAGGAAACTCTGGCGTCACCAGATATGAAGGGGGGTGTATCAAATCCAAAGCGGAACATCAGTTTATTTAAAACAAAAGAGAGCCTCCAGATCCATTCCATACGTTTTTTTCCCTCTTGTGATTGGTCAAGATGCATTTTCTCCATGGATTGTCGAGCATGTGGGTGGGTGGATCCCTTAAGCAGATGGGTCATAGGGGCAGCATTTCCTGTAGAATGTCTTGGGCAAGTACAGCCTGGTGGCGCCCAGCTTGAACCAGGGACCTTTGACGTGTTGGGCTAACCACAGTAAGCATTAAAATTGTTTTGTATGCTACGTTTTGTTTCAGGTTTGCATATATTTTGATTTATGTCTCCATTTTTTTTAGGAGTGTGTTTAACGGTTACCTTTTTTTGTTATTAACTGTTTCGTTTATTCTTCTATTTCATTGTTTTTGGTTGAAATTGATATTTTACTGTGCTTGACTTTAGTTTCTTGGTATACAAAGGTTCAAAGTTTAAATGAGTTCAAAGTTCACCGGAGAGTGAAAAAAAAATGCTGCTATTATCGTATAGTGGAATAATAGATTATCTTTAATTCATTCATTCATACTGAACAAAGGAACCCCAAAAACTGTTTTTATCCTGCTTTTTTCTTTGTTTTTTTTAGCTTTTCACATCTTTTTTTCAGATTTCTGATTTTGTTTATCACTTTTTTTGTTTTGTTTAGTTTTTCCGTGGATTTTAACTAACTGATTTATTTTTCTTTTTTGTCTTCCATTTTTTCTTTTTTGTTTGTTTCTTTTTTATTTATTTTTCTGCTTTTATTTCATTTGAATTGTTATCTTTTTTAATAAGTTTTTATTTCTCACACACACTTTGACAGAAGTCTATCTATCTATCTATCTATCTATCTATCTATCTATCTATCTATCTATCTATCTATCTATCTATCTATCTATCTATCTATCTATCTATCTATCTATCTATCTATCTATCTATCTATCTATCTATCTATCTATCTATCTATCTATGGTACCGATGGTACCTATGGTATCTATCTATGGTATCTATGGTATCTATGGTATCTATGGTATCTATGGTATCTATGGTATCTATCTATCTATCTATCTATCTATCTATCTATCTATCTATCTATCTATCTATCTATCTATCTAGACAGCTAGACAGCTAGACATCTATCTATCTATCTAGTGTATCTATGGTATCTATGGTATCTATGGTATCTATGGTATCTATCTATCTATCTATCTATCTATCTATCTATCCATATCTATCAATCTATATCTATCTATCTATCTATCTATCTATCTATCTATTTATCTATCTAGACATCTATCTATCTAGACAGCTAGACATCTATCTATCTATCTAGTCATCTATCTATCTATGGTATCTATGGTATCTATGGTATCTATGGTATCTATCTATCTATCTATCTATCTATCTATCTATCTATCTATCTATCTATCTATGGTATCTATGGTATCTATGGTATCTATGGTATCTATGGTATCTATGGTATCTATCTATCTATCTATCTATCTATCTATCTATCTATCTATCTATCTATCTATATCTATCTATCTATCTATCTATCTATCTATCTATCTATTTATCTATCTAGACATCTATCTATCTAGACAGCTAGACATCTATCTATCTAGTGTATCTATGGTATCTATGGTATCTATGGTATCTATCTATCTATCTATCTATCTATCTATCTATCTATCTATCTATCTATCTATCTATCTATCTATCTATCTATCTATTTATCTATCTAGACATCTATCTATCTAGACAGCTAGACATCTATCTATCTAGTGTATCTATGGTATCTATGGTATCTATGGTATCTATCTATCTATCTATCTATCTATCTATCTATCTATCTATCTATCTATCTATCTATCTATCTATCTATCCATCTAGACATCTATCTAGACATCTATCTAGACATCTGTCTATCTAGACATCTATCTATCTATATTTGACAGGTAGATAGGTAGATGGATAGATGAATAGATCATTTCCACCCTCCAACATCCAAGAATTCCATTTTACCTAATAAAGTAAAATTGCTTTGAATTGTATGTGCAAACCCTCCCCGCCTTTGCGGTCAAGCAGTTACTCATTGCAACCAGTCTGCTGGTCTGCTCCACATCCACTTCCAGGAATGTCGGCCATTTGTCGGGAAAACCTCTTTTGTCTTTTGTTGCCGTGTGTCCGCATCACGTGTCCGTGTCACCGTCACTCGGAAGGACAGACGTGTTGTGGTGTTATGCATTTAGACGTGTTGGGAATTTATTAGTCATTAAATAGAGGGTGGTCTAGACCTGGTGTTGGCTTTCGGGGCAACGGTGTATATGCTCATATTTGGGACATTGAGTTTTGTATACAAAGGGGATGGCTCAATTGAGTTTTCTTCTTTTTTTCCATTCCTTTGTGTGTTCTTCTTATGTGACTATTGTACTTTTTGTATGTGAATTTCTCAACCCCAGATATGAAAACTGCCAAAAAATGTCACGACCAGAACAGAATCAGGACCCAAATGCGTAGCGTTAACCACAAGTTTATTGATAGGAAGACGAAGGGCAGCGAGATGGCGGTGTCAAGGACGGAAAAACAGGTCGATAGCCGGGACGGGAGAGCAAAACGTGGTCAGGATCAAAAACAGGTCATAGCCGGAGACAAACGGGGAGATCAGGAATGAACGGGTGAAAAAGCAAGACCGATGGGAGTCAAAAAAGCAAGACCGATGGGAGTCAAAAATGCTTGCCTTTTGAAAACAGAGGTTCGCTGACGGACTGACCACAGGCGAGTGAAAGGACCGATCTTATGTAAAACGGTAAACCAATCAGGAAGCCCGCAGCGGCTGGTGCTAAACGAGTGGGCACCCGTGATAATAATCAGTCATTTTTGTTTGTTGTGTTTTAAAAAATGAGAAAGAAAGAAAAACATTAAAAATTACGTTACAAAAAAAAATGCTGGCCTCCCTTGTGGCCTAAAACCGCCACTGCTGGCGATGCCACAGCCGTTCGCTGGGTCTTTTTTGGGTCAGTCCATACTGTCATGACCACCACAAAGGGTAGACCCAATCGCGTAACGTTTCTCACAAATTTATTAAGATATCGAAGAAGGGCAGGGCCAGCGATTTGGTGCTCGCTGGACGCAGGAAGCAAGCCACCCACGAAAGTGGATCTTCTGGAGCGAGAGATTGTGGTGTCGGAAAAAACAGGTCGATAACCGGGACAGAGGAGCAAAACATGGTTGGGATCAAAAACGAGTCGTAAGCTGGGACGGGAGAGCAAAACGTGGTCAGGACCAAAAAACAGGTCATAGCCGGAGACAAACAGGGAGATCAGGAATGGACGGGTGTAAAACCGGTGAAAAAGCAAGACTGACGGAAGTCAAAAATGCTTGCTTTTTGAAAACAGAGGTTCGCTGACGGACTGACCACAGGCGAGTGAAAGGACCGATCTTATGTAAAACGGTAAACCAATCAGGAAGCCCCGCAGCTTATGAAAACAGAGGTGACGCCACTGTCGCTAAACAGAGACACGAAAGCCGGGGGGAATTGGAGAGGAGGCGGACTTGCTAACACGAGGTGGTGTATCCCTGGATTTTCACAAAGAAAAGTTTTCCATCTGCCGCAGGGATGTCGAATTTTTGGACTGGCGTGACGTCATCCACTCCGCTACAAGCACCCCTAGGGCATCATGTTCATCTGTTAATAAACAACGGGGTAGACTGCTGGAAGTGTGAATTTCCCTACGGGGATGAAAAAAGTATCTATCTAAATCTCAAATAAAACAGGATGAGAGTGTGTAACATTTGGAGACCTACTTAGCTTATGAGTTAGTGAAGATGGAGTATTGTACTTTCATATCGAAAAAGAACTGAATAAAAATGTCATTTATTAAGTTTGAGTTGGGTTTAGGCAACTGCAAAAATCCCGTTTGAAGGGTGATATACAGTAAAATCCCCATCCGAAACACACACTTGCATTGGCTTGTCATCGTTCCTCGAAGATTAAAGGAAACTTAAAGGAATCTGGACGTATAAATTGAGAATTTTGCTTGGTTTGTTGGTAAAATTGGTTAAGTCTCCGTTTCAGAGCAATTGATGGAGCTAAAAATAAACAGACAAGGACCTTCCTTCAGTGCACCCTCTCCTTTCTTACACACAACCCATTCGTTAAAAACAAACAATGTGTTCAATGATTCCAATCAAAACTATTACAAATAAATCAAAATGGCACCTTTGTCAACAACGCTTCTCTTCTGCCTCAACACCAAAATACCCGGGGCATTACCTGGTGCTGAGAGACGCTTTGGCCTTTACACAAATGCTCAACCTTTATTTTTGAAAGTCATTACGTTGAGAAAGGTCAAGATGAATCCGGTCCTGTTGAATCCACCAACATTTTGTCTATCAATACTATGCAGCAGCACGACATCAATCACAGATTGAGGGTGCAAGTCTTAACAGTTTTCTCACACGGTTGACGTGTGTTTACACAGGAGTGAACCAGTTTCTAGATCATAGAGGGAGATGAAAACCTCAACCCCAGATTATTTTGAAGCCACTAAGTATTGAGGCAACAGTATCCACAACATCAATGGCAGCATTCGTGGTCCAAGAGGCAAACGAGGGCTGCTTTGGCTCCCTGTTCCTGCAAGGATCTTCAACTTCGTAATTTTCATTTCTTTTTTCTTTTAGGCTGTCTGGTATCCGGCCCTTGAGGGAGAGGCTACGTTAGGGTCTGGCGCGCCTCTGTCCACCAAAGGCCGCTATTCAGTTTGTAATAGGGATTTTAATTTCCGCGGGTGATTTTCATTTCCACCTTTGTTTTACCATCACATTTTTCCAAAGCTTTCCGAAGGTTTTTTTAATTGTTTTTTATTCAGACAGATTTTTTTTTTTTTTTTTACCATTTGTTTGTTATTCGGCATTTTTGTGATTAAATGCAATCAGTTTTTATCAATGTGAGGTAATTGCTCTCCTGCGTTTGGGTCCACTGACAAAATCACAACAAAAATGTCTGCCTTGTATAAAGACACTGGGCGGTTTAACCATTTATATTACAGGCTAATCCTTCAAAGATTTTTGGAAGAATTGATCCTGTTTTTAACAGCGGTGGACTGTTGGGGCCTGCAAGGCCTTCTCTGCTGGCCTAAAAATATCTCTTATGATGTTGATTTTATTTTCTATA
The DNA here is from genome assembly GCF_059441175.1 of Urocampus carinirostris. Classification (NCBI taxonomy): domain Eukaryota; kingdom Metazoa; phylum Chordata; class Actinopteri; order Syngnathiformes; family Syngnathidae; genus Urocampus; species Urocampus carinirostris. Next base: position 39,677,658 of record NC_142360.1, on the reverse strand, counting down.
TTAATACTTACTAAATTATTCCAACTTGTCTGGTAAGCTTCCTTTCATTTATTATAAGTGGCTTAGGAGGTAGAGCGCTCGTCTTGGGATCAAGAGATCGCAGTTCGAATCCCGGCTCCTCCGTGTTACATGTGGAAGTGTCCTTGGGTAAGACACTGAACCCCTAATACCCCCAATAAGCAGGTTACATGGCTGCACAGCCGCTATTGGGAAATGTGAAGCTCAATGTAAAGCACTTTGGGAAGTCTTGACTTGAAAAGCGCTATAGAAATGCAGATCATTTCATGTACCATATAACATGTTAAACGACATAAATAAACTCGTTTGTAAAAAAAAAATATAGTGTAAGATTTTTTTATATTTCGTAATACGAAAATACGACAGGGAACCTGTTGTGGGTTCAAATCCAGCTCCAGACTTCCTGTGCGGAGTTTGTATGTTCTCCCCGTGCTTGCGTGGGTTTCCTCCGGGCACTCCGGTTTCCTCCCACATTCCAAAAACATGCATTTCAGGTGAATCGGCCGGTCCAAAATTGTCCCTCGGTGTGAATGAGCGATTGAGTTGTCTGTCCCCGTGTGCCCTGTGATTGGCTGGCAACCAGTTCAGGGTGTCCCCTGCCCACTGCCCGATGATTGCTGAAATGGGCTCCAGCACCCCGCGACCCTACTGAGGATAAGCGGTGCAGCTAATGAGATGAGAATAGAATAAAATAGAATATATCTTTATTGTCATTGTTACAAAATGGGTTAACGTATTGTGACAACGAAATTGGGCATGACACTCCAGTTTCACACATTCACAGTGAGGTAAAAAAAAACAAGGGGATAAAGGAACAGAGAAAATAAGGTTATAAAACAAGGAGGATAAGGTTTTAGTTATAATTTACATGATATTTACACAAGAAATGTCGGCATGTAGGATGTTACATACAGTTTGGTATCGTAAGGGTTTGTGCAATATGCATTTGGTGCAAAAAAATAGTCAACATTGTGCAAGGTGAGCAGTAAACATAGTGCAGTCAACATATGGTGCGTGCGTAATGACGTCTCTCAATAGAAAACGTCTTACCGCAATTTCACAAGTAAGAGCGCTATAAAATTGACAAATCTTAACAAAAAGGAAGAGAAAACACCAAAAAGGATGCATGGGGAAAAAAGAAATACAAGGTCATACCTGTCAAGCCCCAGGACTCCATGCCCTTACAAACTGTCGTATTTTCCCTTACAAAATACAAAATAATCTTACACCCTATTTTTTTTTTCAAACGTTTTTATGTTGTTTAACATGTTTTATTGTACATGTGTTTCGTTATATCGTATATATATTGTTAATGAACATTTTGTTGTGAGATACTGAGTTGCTCGACATGAATGAAGTTTATTGTAAAAAAAGTTCAAAAATGAAGTCGCTTGGATGTTCATTGTAAAAGGAAAAAATACATGCAAATATAATTTTCTTATTCAAATTATGAATTCATTTTCTGCATTAAATTATTGTTGGTAATATACTGATCAAAGGGATAACCACAAACCTGTCTTTTTTCATTTTCTCCTTTTATACTTCACTTTTTTCTTAACTTCTTTATACAACATCATAATTCGTCATATAATGCACCAAGAGCCGTTGGAGAGCCGGCTCTCTTGAATGAGTTGAGCCGAAAAAGCCGGTTCTCTAAAAAGAGACGGACTTCCTTTCACTACACAATGATGTTTTTTAAGACCACATGTATTTCAAATTGACTCAATCAACCCCGCCTGTTGTTTTCAGATCAGAATGACCTACGGCGTTTTCATTCAGGTTCGGCCATTGCGACTCTATGATTGTATCCAAAGAAAATTCAAAACTATGTTGTCATGTAGGCCCACTGCTCTGCTTTCGCTTTTTTAACGTGTGATCGGAATGATGCATGATGGGAAATCCCCAGGCGGCAGACGCATGCGCACAGTTGCATCAAAGTGCTGGCTTCGTTTGCAACAGAAAAAAACTACCGAGATAGAGGTTACCGCGGCGAACTCATTTGACTTGATTGATTTGCTGTTTCGTGATCGTCAGGGTATACCAGATGGTACCCATCATTGACAAATTTGCGTTTTTTCGTACAGATTTTCTTGTACGTCTTAAAATGCATAAAAAACGTACTTTGTACGGCAAAAACGTACAAGTTGACAGGTATGCAAGGTCTTCGTGTTGCGGAAAAACGGAACTAATAATCGCTCCTTGTTGCTCTACAGGCGTTTAAATCTGACGGACAGGGCGGGCTTCTCTAAATTTTCAAAAAAACATGGCGTCCAGAAGAACAACAAACCATCTTTCCAGTGCCTCAAGTACTGTGGAGGAGGCTAAAAGGTAATATTCTCATGGATTATATTTTAACTTAATGTTGCAAATGAAACTCGTATAACCTCTTCGTCCTAATCTCAACCCGGGTGTCCCGTTTTGGTTATGAAGTGGGTGCGGCGCCAATGCTTGCAACAAGAAAACAACGGCGAGAAAAAAACCTCTTAATTCTTCCAAATGTAAGTTTTTATCATTTCGATTGGTAACATAAAATGGTGTAAATACAGTGTTTTCCATAGGATTTTGTGAGACACAATCTCGGGCGGTCCTGGACCATGCAATTTCCTTGTTTCGTGATAATAAACCTTGTGACTACATCGCGGCACCTATTTACTCACAGCGAGACAGACAGACTATGTATAACACTACACAAATCTACTATCTGAATTCATTAAAACGGTTAAGAATGGTGCATATTAACTAATACACCAATTAACCAAATGTCAAAGAGGACATAAAAAGGGTGCAAGCGAGGAAACCATGGCATTCGCGATCTTTTTTAAAAAAAATGATAAATCTTTAAGTCATTTTAGATACTTTATTCATCCCCATAAGGAAATTCGCACTTCCTGAGATCATTTCTTCCTCATGCCATGAGGCTCTTTAACTCCACCCAGGGGAATAAAAGCCCTCATTTAACCCCACCCCCACATTTGCATATTGCCCCTGTTTTAGTGTGTATTTCCGGAGCACTATTTAAATACTCTATAGCAAAACGTTATATTGGGTATTTTTGTATTCTATATCTTTATTTTGTTGTTTTTATTTTTCAACACAAGGATTATTATTATTTTTATTATTTTTGCATCTTTCTATATTTAAAAATATTTTTGAGTTCTGCAAATTTAGGAGAGGATGGGACTAATTAAGCCCTCGAGAGGCTTGATAGTGTATGGGGAAACCCTGTTGTAAATGTTTGTTCTGTCATCCTTTATTAGCAAACGTGGATGCTGTCCCGGTTCCATGCGCGCAGGCTGTTGAGGGTGCGTCCGTTTCAAGGGTAAGTCATGTTTACGGCCTACCGATATTTTGTTTTTGTTTGATCAGCTCTGGATTTTTCCCTTGAGGGTCCTAGAAAATTGACGTTGAAAGTGCTTAAATTTGGCTACGGACTATGAACACTCTTTTTGCTCATTTTCTGCAGAAAACATGTTGGTGCCACAAATCTTGTGCCTCTACTGTAGATGTGAATCCAAAATGTAGAATACAGTAATCCCTCGGTGATCGCGGTTAATGGGGACTGAGACCACCCGCGAAAACTGAAAATTCGCGAAGTAGCGGCGCCCCTTCAAAAATGCTTAAAAAACGTATACAGGTATACAGTATACCCCCCCTGTATACAGTACACTATATAGAATACGGGTAGAGAGAGAGAGTGAAATTCATGTTATAGCAAAAAAACTAATATATGTTGTATGCACACGGAATAGGACTGTGGCGAAACCACTACGAACCATTCAGAATGATTGTGTTAACCGCTCTCAACCACATGCAGCCATTGCAGTTTATTTCGCTTGTTAACACTACCGGTTACATATTGAAAATAAAAACAGTGAAAATGTGATATTTGATGAGCTAGCGGCATCGAACGACTTTTACAACAAATACACGAAACCGCACACAATTAGCCGTGTTTAGGTAGTACAAACAACCGCTCCCTTTTGGTATAATAAAGTCAAACTTGAGTTGAAATGTGACAGAAGAGAATATACTTACGATAGTCGCCGAGTTCCTCCATGATAAACTGAGCGCCACATAAGAAGGGGATGAGGTGGGAGGAGTTAAAGGAAGGGGGGTGAGCGAAGCGGTAACTCACCATGACTAAGCATTGTGTCAGGGCCTCCCCTTCACAATAAGAGTGTCCAAACTGTGTCCTCAGTTGACATAAGCTCGCGTTTAATGGCGTCAAGTCAATAAATGCTTTTATTGAGAAGTTAAGGTATACTTTTTTAGACCCGCGAAGCTCTGAACCCGCAAAAGTGGAACCGCAAACTAGCGAGGTTCCACTGTACATATCCATCCCTACTTGTCTATAGAAAATAAACTCGCTGTCTTGTTTATAATCGCATAACCATTTTTCTCCACCTTCCACACAGAATAACTCACTGAAGAGCGATTCATTGATGTCACAACCGAAACCCTCCTCTGGTAAAAAAGTGCAAACTGGATCCTCCCCACGATGCTCCATGGGCTCGGCATCTTTTAGAACTAGTATGTAATGCATTCATCCTTTCAAATGTTAAAGTGGACTCTATCCTAATTGACAGTTTGATGAAAATGCATCGTCTTAAAACTGGTCATTTTGCAATGTTTGGTACGTTACTTTAAAGTAGTAATTAGTTACTCACTACTTCCGAATTTGGAACGGCGTGACCTGAAGCCCACTCAGTGAAAATCTTTATTGCACTCGATAAATGTAACTTGTATTTAATCATATAAAGTCCTTTATGGTAAAATGTATAAAATCCTTCACACCGTTATTGGGAAAAATATTGGTGTTATTCATAACAGCACTACTCATTAGACAACTATTTTAGAAAATTAGTATATAATCAAGCAAATTAACACTCACTTGTTATTTATTACTCTTCACAGAATGATAAATTGTTAAAGTGCACCTCAAACAATGCTCTTATCTAAATTGAAAAATGTCATACCAATAGAAATTGAATCACTTTTTTGTAAATATGAATTTCGATAAGTTCCCATTTGTGAGTTATGATTATTTTTTGCTTCTCGATGATTTATTGCTGCATTTAATTGAGTGACTTTAACAATTATTTTAAATGTCTAAGAATATTTCATTTGTTTGCTTCTTTTTAGCCAAGGGGAAAATGGTGCCATCAAGGTACCTTCAATCTGCTGCAAAGTCGTCTCTATCTGAGGTATACAAAGTCTTTTGAAATACACTCTTTTCTGAACCGCCTTCAATTAATCACCTTCAGTTGTACTGCGGTAGAGCCGAGCTATTTCTAATGAGATTGAATATGATTTCCTCCACAGACGATGCCCTCTCACAACAGTTCAGGCAGTTCCCTGCACAAGTTCTTGTCACCTAAAACCAACACTTCCAAGGCCACCCCACCCAGGTTCTCCATGGGGCCACCAACTTCCCTACCATGTAAGAACAAAAGGGTACTCCAGTGCCGTGAATAAGTAGTTGCCCACTTCCTGATAATTGTGTTTTTTGCATATTTATCACTCATAAATGTTTCAAATCATAAACCAATTTTCATATCAAAGAAACACAGCAAATACAAAATGCACTTTTCAAATGTTAATTCCATGTTTAAAGGCAAACATTCTTCAGGCCTATGTCAAGTCATGTTTATTTGTACAGCTCTTATTCACAGAGTCTAAAAGGGCTGCACATACCACAGATTATTGCAAACCACAGACTATTATGACACTATCCCCTGATCTAAAACCTACATAAGGGCAAAGGAAAAACTCCAAAACCTCAACATGAGGAAAATGAAGAAACCTTGAGCATAAATTATAATCTACGCATCTGACGAATTTCGGAAATGTTTTGAAGATGGGAAAAGCTGTTCTAGTAATATTCTTAACGTGTGTTTGAAACATCGGGGTCAATTATGACACCTAAAGTTTTGACTGAGTCACTCTGGGTGATATTACATTTGTCGATGTTCAGAGCAGTTTTTGAGCCCACACTTGTTAAATCACAAAGTAACTGAGACTAACAGCAGTTTTGGGAAAGCTAAGTTCAATTCCACAGGCCACACACAAAATGAATTGCTACCACCTGTGATGAATTAAGAATTCTTTAAAATTGAGTCTGTTAGACATAGTGAAGTAGGCTCAAAAATCTTAAGAGCACAGTTAGCATGCCTCAATCCAAAGAAATTCCAGAAGAAATCGGGGGGGGAAAGTGATTGAAATCTTATTAGTCTGCAAAAACTCACAAAGCAATTTCCAAGGCTCCAGGGGTCCGGCGAACCACTATAAGAGCCATTATCCAAAGGCACACAAAATTCGAAAGGGTGGCAATTTAGCCAAATTATTATCTAATTAGTCTTTGTCAAGCCTCCCTGTCACGATCTCCCATCTCTCGTTCCGTCGTCCGTCCACGTCTTTTCAAAAGCCGGCGCGTCGGCCAATGGAGCGGGTCAGGTGCCAGCTTCACCACCTCCTCGCCGAAAGGCGCCGCCACATCTAAAAAACTCACAACAAGAAAGCTGATCAGCCAAACAATGTCTCCTTTGTCGCGTCACAGGCTCCTCCGGCGTCAGCCCTTGTCCCTGTTCTTGCTGTTTTTCTGTAAACATCATTCTTGTCTAGGCTACAATGACCTCGCCCCACAGCTCAGCCAGTGAATATATTTAGTATTTAAATGTAATTTGTATTTGATTGTAAAAATCCCTTATAGTCAAAAATATATAAAATATAAAATCCTTCAATATGAAAAACAACTAATCAGTGAGGTGACATTCGTTTTCATAGTACTGTATCTTTTTAAGAAAACTGAGTGAAATTTCAGTACTTGTTTTTGTACTCATTCGAAAGTCTAGATGTGTTTTCTATTTAAAAATGTAAAAGCATCCTTTTTTCAGCCAAAGCATCACATCATGATGAGTCTGCACTCTTGCGGAGGACGATCCTGCAGTCATCCTTCATAAATGGACCATGCCCGCGGCCCAATTTGGATATTTCGGACATCAGAGGTAAACTGAGTAGTCTTGATTAAAAATCTGACAACCCTCTTATGTTTTTTTTGATCAATTTTTTAAAGTTAGTGCAGAAAAGACCGAGACTAGCCAAGAAGATGACCAGCTGGACGTTGAAAGTCAAACCATGCTCCTGGCTTACCTGACTGCAAAGGTGAGCTCCTTAAAAGTGGACCAGGGACCACCAACCATGAGTTTGTTCTCTTGACAGGGTTTGTACTGGTGCTTGAAATCCTTAAAAATGCTTGAATTTAAATGTTGTGTTTTCAAGGTCAGGAAAAAGCTTACATTTTGGGTGAAGCACTTGAAAGTGCTTGAAATTGTTGCCATTGCTATGTTTCCGGCAGTCTGACTTTAGACCACACAATAAATAGACATAATATAGTTTTTTGTTTTTTTTTAAAAACTGCATGATAATGACTCTAACACACCTGCTCTCAGTCATTATGGCGTTGTCATGTAAAGCGTCACCGCCCCCTACTGGTTGCACCAAAAGAGGGCACCTCTATTTAGAAAACCATTTTTTTGGCTCGATTCACTGAGAAGAGCTGGCTTTTTGGCTATCAAACGGCTTTAGCTTTCTCCTTATTGGCCCACATCTCCCTGCAAGATGGTGTGCCGGCTCCTCCTATGGGCGCGCCAATGAAGCCCTTTGGGCTTCACCATCTCAGAGAAGAGTGTCGCGATGTCTGGAATACTCAAAACACAGAGCGTTTCTACGTCATCAGGGCCTTGTTCTCAAAACAACGCCTGCCGTCCTCCGTCTGGATGTGCTGATTATCTTATCAGCAGTACGTCCCGTTCTGTAAACATCTTCCACCACTCGTGCCTGCCCTGGACTTTCACTGCTCATTGAATAAAGGCACAGTCGGTAAATAACTACAGCATTAAACGCAATAAATGTAACTTGTATTCAATCATATAAAATCCTTTATAGTCAAATGTATCAAATCCTTCAATAGGAACAGCGTAAACTGGCATTAAGTATATGCTAGCAGCGAGATAGCTACACCAAAAGTTGTTCTGATAAGCGCTAGAATTCTTCCCTTGAAGGTACTGGAAGCCTTGAAAGTGCTTGAATTTGGCTGTGAAAAGGTGTAAAAACCCTGTCTCAGGCATAATGTGATTGTGCGGTCGCTTGAGTCTAGATGCAGCATAACATGGCCCAAGAGAAGATAAAGGCAGAGGCTAGGCTGCTGATGCTGACGGAGAAAGTGGAGGAACAGCGCCGCCAGGTAGCCGAGAAGAAACGCATCTACCTCCTCCAGAAGAAGAGAAAGCAGGCTAATGAGCTCTTGGATCTGCAGGTCAGTGAATGTCAAATCCGGGGAAAGCCATCTTTTGCTATTTGTTGTATGTCCGAGGAGGAGGTGTGTATTTTTTAAATAATTCATTAGGTCTTTCCTTAGTAGCAATTTTTTTTTTCTATTGACTTGGTCTTGAATTTATTTCAAAAGGTATCAAAGTCTTAATCCAACTCCCCTTAAGAGGTAGGAAACCTGGATTAAAGCATATATCATTTGCACATTTATCACCTAAGATTCAACCAAAAACTTGATAGATACTTTATTCATCCTCGTAGGGAAATTCACACTTCCAGCAGTATCGTGTTGAAAAATAAGATATAGAATCAGTGTTCATTTGAGCTGTGAAAAGTGATGGGTCCCGGGGACTAGCATGCTCAAAAATCTTTGGGTCCCAACAGAGATCTATGGCTCCCCAAAATTTAGTCTTATCGAGGTTGAAATTGTAAATCGGCGACAAATATATAATCTATATATTCATTCAGTTTTAGTCATCATGGTTTATTGGTAATACAAATCAGTTATCACTTCAAGATTTTTCAGTTTACAAAAATATTGTACATTATACAAAATAATATTGCTGAAATATTAGTCGATATATTCATGCAGTTTTAATCATCACAGTTAATTGGTAATACAAAAGGAGTTATCACTTTAGATTTTTCAGTTTGGTTTGCTGTCCCGCCACAGTTGTAATGCTTCTCAAGGTCCAATCCATTATCATCCCCCTCATAGCGTAGCCAGGAATATAATTTAGTCCATTTTGGCAGAAAAGTCCCTTTCTTGCTAGGAGTTTTCTTTTGTTTATTTTCTTTCGTCGAATCGTTAGCTTCAACACACATGTTTTCCTTGCCGCAATCTTCTGAATTTCTCCGCCGTTTTTTTCGTGCCGGAATTAATGCCGTTGTTATCACTCTCTGCATTATGTTTCGACTTATTACTGACACTGAAGAAATGACCAATTTTGTGTTGATTTGCGCCTAATACTAACTATTTTTTCTGAGGCATACTTCTCTTTCACTCGACGACAAGCACCACAACAATGACGTAATCTTGAAACGAGATCTCGTTTGCCGAGATCGGCGAAAACTCGAACCGCGAGACCAAAACAACAATGGCGGATCTGCATGACGAAAAGTTTGGAGTGCGGTAAATCTATGTTGGAAAAAAAGTAATTGGGTAATAATGACAATTTTGTGTCAAAAAAGTTGCGTCCCAGGGACGCACGTTGATTTGACACTATGCGTCCCCAGCAAAAATGATGCATCTAGGACGCAGGGACGCGGGCAAACCAGATCACTGTAGAATACAAAAATACCCAATATAACGTGTTGATCTAGAGTATTTAAAGAATGCTACGAAAAATACACACTAATAATAATAGGGTAATGTGCAAATGTGGGGGTGGGGTTTAATGTGGGCTTTTACTCCCCCGGGTGGAGTTAAAGAGCCTCATGGCATGAGGAAGAAATGATCTCCTCAGTCTGTCTAATATGTTTTGAAAGGTGTTAACATTTTTCATATTTTTGGACGGATACAAATTTCGATGCACATCAAATGAAATGTATCGCTTTCTTTTTGTCTTATATGTCGAAATGTAATATTATCCTTGGAGAAGGCGGTAGGAAAAGCGTGTCTTGCACACTCGCAGGTGTATAGCATATATTTGTGTGTATATTTTGGTTTATTTGACACACTTTATTGTTTTGCACAATAGAATAATCAATATTTGAAGAGGGGGAAATTCAAATCGTGTTTTTTAGAAATCCAATTCATCGATTGCTTGCAGAAATAATCGATCGATTTAAATAAAAAGATCGTTAGTTGTAGCTGATGTTCTGATAAGAGCTCATTTCAGTTTCCCGCCCTATTTGCTCTACAGTAAAACCCCTACTTTTCTGCAGAAAGTCCCACGATAGCAGCTTTTGACGAAGTAGAATCCTTTATAAAATAAATCTATCTACCCTGGTCATATCCCTCGAGAGGGGTGACTGACGGCAAGGCAAACATACACAAAATCAAAAAGGGAAAAGTAGCAAAACATTTTGGACCATGGCCAACCCAAATGCCCTAACGCCCAAACAAGTTAAGCACCCCGGCACCTGAGTCTGTCATGCTTTCGTCCCTCCAGGGACACGAGAAAGCGGCCATGTCACTCGGGTCAGGGTGACACAACACACTCATCTGTTCAACAGCAGGCCCTGACAGCTTTCGCTGGTTTACCCCTGCCGCATCATACAGGTGCCCTGCCCATCCGAAGACAGAAAAAGAAATTTACTGGCTCAAGTATTTGTTACCATATAAAAGTATTGTACACTGCTGCTTGAAAACGAGGGAAATGCTTGAACGTTTTTTTCAAGATTTTCAAGAAATTTGGCGATATGCTTTTTAAATGATTGAAATTGTTTGCCTGTTTCTGGGCAGTCGGACTCGATGACCACACATTAAATAAAACAAGACCCCTTAAAAAATGGGCCGGCACAGCAGGTGAGTGCTTAGCGCATTTGCGACAGTTCTGAGGCCATCAGTTCAAATCCAGCTATCAGAGTTCCTGTGCAGAGTTTGCATGTTCTCCCCGTACCTGTGTGGTTTTCCTCCAGGCACTTTGGTAAATTGGCTGTTCCAAATTGTCCCTAGGTGTGAATGAGCGAGTGAGTTGTCCGTCTCTGTTCCCTGCCCACTGCCTGAAGATAGCTGGGATGGGCTACAGTAGACCCGTGACCCTACTGAGGATAAGCGGTGCAGATGATGGATGGATGCTTAAAAATGATGCTGACACTGCTCTCTTGTGGCTTTGCTGTGCTATTGCATTGCATCTAATGTGTGAAATATAGCAAAAATACTTGTATTGCCGGACTTGGTTAGAAATATTTTTCCCCTTAGGCTCCTTTTTGACAGTATTTTAACCATATTTAAGTGGACAGTATATGACTTTTATGCACCTTCTCTTAAATGTTTTTAACCAAAGGTTGTTAAATAAATGCTGTCTGTCTAATTCTCCATTTCTGAATTTTCAGATTGCCGCTTTGACTTCTGTGGCCGAAGCTGCCAAGCAGTTCACAGAATCCTACCAGACTCTGGCCTCAGGTGTGGACAATACCTGCCACGAGCTGACCGTCAGAAACGTGCATATTGCCGGCGACGGGCTGGAATTTCTCGGTTGGTGGTACTCTGAATTTTAATTTCAATCGGGGAACTGTAAAATAGGGATTGACGGATATGGGTTCTTCAGGGCCGATAACTGATATTTGGGACCTATATTAATTTCCTGTAAAAGCTTAAAAATTGGCGTAAGGAGTCTTCGATGATGCTTCAAGAAACTACAAATATTTGCTATAAATTCAATATAACTTTAATAGCTTTCTTCAACCTTTGACAGAAAACTGATGTTATGATAAGAGCTCATTTCAGTCTCCACCCTGAAACAAGTTTACTGCACTTTGTCTTAATCACAAACATGCCTTTCTATCATGGACACAGGCAAGTCGAGACAAGTTAGCTGAGCTGCCATGTTTCTTAGGTTAGGTGTTAGGCTAGGGTGTCGGCTCCTTAGGGTAAACTCAAAAAATGTGCTAGAAATAAGTAAAACAAAAAGTTCAGCAGTCTAAGATTGAATTCACTCTGGTTCAGAGCAATCAATGTCATTAAAACAAGTCCAAAATTTGGCACAGTTTTCTGCTTTCTATACATACAGTACTTTCTTTTTTTTTGTCTTCCGTATTGAACTCCATAATTGCCCAACACCTTTTCCATGTTTGTAAGTGACCTATTGAAGCTCCGCGTGCCTTGTTGAAGCAGAATGGCAGAATTCATGTCAGTTTTCAGCAGCCCATTGTTGGAATGTAATATTTAATTTGTACAGTTTACCAAATTGTTCAAATTAGTTATCTGACTCCATTAACCAAACACAACCCGCATTCTCCTAACAATGCGCGCTCGTTTCTTGATGGGAAAAGATGGACAAGAATAGCCGACATTTTCACACAGGGGCAGACTTAATTTCTGATATAATTTAGCTAAGTGAACTCCATTGAATATATGGCCGAATAAGTGTCACTCGAGTCTCCGTCAACCCTCCTCTCTCGATCTTCTTTCTTTTCCTCTTCTGCACACGCTGGTGTGCCGGCTCCTCCCATGGGCGTGCCAATGAAAGCCCCCACGTGGGGTCCACCCCCTCGCCTCGATGTCTGGAAAAACTCAAAACAGGAGAGCGTTTCTACGCCTGCCGTCCCCCCCGTCACAAAATTCCCCAGCCAAAACATTCCGCATCCGGATCAGCGTGACCTGTCATTGAACTTCAGCCCAGTCAGTGAAAGTCTTCATTGCACTCGATAAATGTAACTTGCATTTAATCGTATAAAATCCTTCACCATTGACACAAAAAGATCATAGATGGGAGCAGCGCAAACTAGCAGAACATTGGTGCTAGCAGCAAGATAGCAACTTCATTTTAGTCACAAGTCAAGTCACATTTATTTATGACGCCCTTAATCACAAAAATGTCTCAAAAGACTGCACAGGATTACAATGACACAATTACCTGATTTTAAACCAACATGCGGGCAAGGAACAACTCAAAACTAGCGTGAGGAAAAAGAGAAACCTTGAGAAAGGACCTCACAAGTGGTAATCCCCCTTCCAGGATGACCAGGGTGAATCACAATTAGCATTACTATACATAAGCATAGTAAACACTAGGTAACATGTTGAAAATTTGTCCGGAAAGTGCATGACAGCAGCGACGCTCCCAGCCTGTAAAGTAGTCCAGAAAGTCTATGACGGCCACGACGCAGTTTCCCTATCTCTGCCAGCTGGTCCATGCAGGTGTTCACATGCTTCAGGTCAAACACTGGTCCACTGACTCATCTCAAATCGTTCTTTTCCTTCGTATCACCACCAGGCAGGCAGTCGGAAAAAGACAGGACAATACAGAATATGAGGTGGGCATCAATCATAAGCTTGAAGGTACTAGGAGAAATTTAAAGAAATGGCCTTGAAAGTGCTTGAATTTGGCCATGAAAAAGGTGCCGCAATATTTTTTTTAGGTGGCCAGTTGTTCCGTCCGACCTACACCAGCCCATCTCAGTCACGGACGAGTGCCTCTGATTGGCCAGCGCTGTAAAAGTTTCAGTTGGCTAAACACTCCATCCCTCCAATAACAAACTCTAAATCCTTTGAAAAAAAAACGCAGTGTCTTGCGATGACACAACGTCGCAATACCGGTCCGGTTAATCGGGCAGCCCCACTGTCAACATGGCTAAATGTCCCGAATTCCCCCACAGGTAAAGCGGAGGCGTGTTTGAAGGAAAGCGAGTCCCTCTTTGAAGGCTGCACGGAAGAAAAATACCAGGATGACGGTATCGCTCTGGAGTGCCTCAAAGACGTGAAGAAGTCTTCTGAAGTCTTGAGTCAGGAGTTGCCAAGGTAGGTGCTCCAACTAAAATCTCGTGAGTAGAAATGACAATTTTAGGGCAAAAACCGTCAACGGAGTGAAACGGAGACAAAAATGGGATAGAATTGAATCTTCTCGATTGGTATTGATGACGACCTAGTGGAAATTGTTGGTAATGAGATGAGACATGGCAATCCAGGATAAGGTAAGACGTGGGAGACTAGCTGGAGAGCCATTCGCCCACATGTATCAATTATGCGGGTCGCGGGCCAGACAAGGCCCGCCAAGAGATTAATCCGGCCCGCGAAACATTGCCGAGAGAAGCACAAGAGAAAAATGAGATGCAGTTTTATATAGGTCTAGTTGATGTCGCCAAAGCCAGGCACTGATTGCAAAGCAACTAGGCTTGTCATTCTTTTACTATCTTTCTCTTTCTTATGCTCTGTCTTTCTTTTTTTCTATAAAAAGACAAAAAAGTCTCACACTTTCCTTTTTTCTTTCTCACCTGCTCTCTTTCTCCCCCCTTTTTCCATTTCTCTTTTCTCATTTTCTCTTCCTCACTTTCTTTCTCACTCTCGCACTCTTTCTCTCCCTCATGGTCTATCTCTCTCCATCTTTCTCTTGTTATTGTTTTTCTCTTTCTCAATCTCCCTTTGTCACTTTATTTTTCTTTCTGTTTCTTTTTTTCTCGTCTCCTTTTCTCTCGTGCTCTTTTCCCCTTTTTCTCTTATCTCTTCTGCCTCCCTTGTTCTCGCTCTTATTTCTTTCCTTCTCTCCTTTTCTCCCTCAATATTTTTCTTTTTAATCTATTAGTCTGGCCCTGTGAGTCTTTTTCTAGAATGTGGCCCCCAGCTTAAATGAGTTAGGCATTACACCACTGTGCGGTGCCATTTTAGTAAAAATTCACTACCAAGTTTGCACTGAATGCTAAAATGGATACAATGTAAAACAAACTATAAATGACACATTTTAAGTGGTTCGTTTATTAAATTCTCATAAATGAACGTACTTAAATTAATCCACCACGACAACAAATTGATGCTGAAGAAATTAAACTGGTGTAAGGGGAATACACAGAGTTCGTACGGGAGCTTGAAATCCTTAAAAATGCTTGAATCTTAATGTCGAGTTGTCAAGGATTGAAATGTGCTTGAATTTCAAGTGAGGTGCTTGTCAATGCTTGAAATTGTTGCCCTGTTTCTCAACAAGTCTGCCTGACACTCAGATCCGGCATAAGCGGGCTAAGCGGCTGCTTAGGGCCCCGGAACCACTAGTGGGCCCACAAGACTGGTTACCTTTTTTGGGGGCCAACATTGTCCACTCAAAAATACTTCTACAGAAATGCAACAAAAATACTACACAAGAACTACAAAACTAAATATCAAATAGAGTGCTTCAAAACGGGGGCCTCATATATTATTTTGCTTTCATTCTGAATACACAAACAATTGTATAGAATTACTACAAAAATACTACTAAATTAATACTATATATCAAAATACTACTACAGAATTTTTTACTCCGAAAATGCTGCAAAAACACAACTACAGTAATACTAAAGAAATACTACAAAGATTCTTTGAAAATACTGCTTTGGAAATGCATCAATTATACTTCTACTGAAATAAAAAAAAATATACCAACGCATAATAATGTACTATAAAAACTACTAGAGAAATATTATCACAAAAATACAACAGGTTTCGTTCTGAAATACTGCAAATTACACCTATAGCGATCCTACTAAAATCCTGTGGAAATATCACAAAGGTACAGGTAACACTACTACAAAAATACTGCAGAAATGCTACTGATGTACAACAAACATTCTTATATGGAATTACTACAAAATACAACAGAGTAGAAAAATACTTAAAGAAATAATACTACAGTAGTTCTACAAAAAAAAAAAAACATAATCAATAAAGAAAAAATGACAACCTACTACTTTGGAAATACCACGAAAATTCTACAAAAAATACTGCTTTGGAAATGCACCAATGATACTTCTGAAATTAAAAAAAACTATACCAATGCATAATACTGTAATATTAAAAAAAAACACTACAGGGGAAATATTCCTGCAAAAATACAACTGAGTTTTACAACAGAAGTACTGTATTTTCCGCACTATAAGGCGCACCTAAAAGCCTTTATTTTTTTCAAAAGCTGACCATGCGCCTTATAATACAGTGCGCCTTATATATGGATCAACATTAAGTTTTCCAACTAACTTGCAGCCGCCGACTCGATTTTCCCCCGAACGCGGAGAAGTCCGCGGTGTATGCTGGGATTTATTTACCGGCCTTTCATTGGCTTACCAATGTGTCAATCATCATTTGAATCGATCACTATTGGCTAAAGTTATTCGGGCGGATCCTTTTTATCATTTACAGGCTGGCATTGGCTGAAACGGCAAAACAAAGCCTGCAATTGGCCGAAAAAGATGAATGCGTATAGCACGTGGTTGACGGCATACAGAAAGCATTTTGTTACTATTTTGTATTTGTAAATATTTTATTCTCCTGGATTTACTACCCTCACGGATATAAGAGGACATTGGCTGCACATTATTATGAACACAACGACTTCGGTGAGCTACTCCGGGTTTTATATTGTCCCTGTATCTTGTTTCAGACTGAACTCGATGTTTCTGTGATAAGCGGTGCAGATAATGGATGGAATGGAGTGTCTATTTTTAAATTAAACTCAATTCCAAGTGTTTATTGTCGTATGCACAGTAAGGTTGCGAGCGAAAAAGAAAATAGAAACCGAGGAATGGTTGGCATTTCTTGAATCCCAAGACTTTAGCCTTCCGAACGATGGAACGATGCATTTGAGTGACATCGTACGGACACCGCATCCGCACGTGTTCTCGACACGTATTTGCGTCTTTGCAAGCTTTGGGAATGTTAAGGGGGTAAGAAGTTGGACTCAACCATCTGACTGTTTTGTCCACGTTCCCATTGTAGCGCCTTATAATCCGGTGCACCTTATGTATGTCAAAAATAGGACCAAAAACTACTTTTGGGGGGTGCGCCCTATAACCCGGTGCGCCTTATAGTGCGGAAAATACGGTGCTGCAAATTACACCTATAGCAATACTACATAAATTTTGTGGAAATATCACAAAAATACCACAAAAGTACAAGTAACACTGTACTACAAAAATACTACGGATATACAACAAACATTCTTATATGGAAATACTACAAAATACATCAGGACAAAAATACTTACTACAGTAATACTACAAAAATGCCATATTCATAAAACCACTGTAATGCTACAAAAAATACTACACGTATACAACAAACGTACTACAGAAATACTAAAAGACTACTATGGAAATACTACATAAAAAAGACTTCAAATATACTACAAAAATAAAACTACCGTAAAACTCCCAAAAACTACAGAACTTCAATAAAAATCCGACTTCAGGAATACTAAAAAAAAAAACCTAGTTATACTTAAACTAAATAAGAAAGTGCTTAAAACAGGGACCTAAGATACAATTTTGCTGAAACTCCTCCATAACATCCATTATCTGCACCGCTCATCTTCAGTAGGGTCACGGGGCTGCTGGAGCAATCCCGGCTGTCTTCGGGCAGTGGGCAGGTAACACCCGGAACTGGTTCCCAGTCAGTTGCAGGGCACATAGGGACTGTCTCACCCACTCAAAGGACAAATTCGACCAACCAATTAACTTGACATGCATGTTTTCGGAGTGTTGGAGGAAACCCACGCAAGCACGGGGAGAACATGCAAACTCCACACAGGAGGTTCGATCTCTTATAACATGTCATTCTCTAATCTGTTAGGTTTGCTGCCGAACTCGGAGAACTGTCGTCGCTGGTTTCGTGTCAAAGGGTTCTGGAGCAGCAAGCCGTGGAGGAGGAACGAATAGGCGCCGCCGTCCTCCGGGAGCTCTTCTTCTCTGCAAAATGATGTACAGTGGGAATATGTCAAAACAAGCACTTTGGATCACCACCGTGACTCTTTTCTATACTTTTATTCATGTTGTCTTGTAGCATTTTTAATGTGGATGTATGATAAAATCGTAATAAAAGCAAGTTCGAAACTAAGAAATTGCTTTATTGCCATTGTAGAGTCAAGGTTTGTACGGGTGCTTGAAATCCTTAAATAAGGCTTGTCATATTTTACTCATCTGTGGCCTCATCTCATTAGCTGCACCGCTTATCCTCAGTAGGGTCGCGGGGGTGCTGGAGCCCATCCCAGCAATCATCGGGCAGTGGGCAGGGGACACCCTGAATTGGTTGCCAGCCAATCTCAGGGCACACAGGGACAGACGACTCGCTCGCTCATTCTCACCTAGGGACAATTTGGACCGGCCAATCCACCTGAAATGCATGTCTTTGGAATGTGGGAGGAAACCGGAGTGCCCGGAGGAAACCCACGCAAGCACGGGGAGGAAATACAAACTCCGCACAGTAAGTCCGGTAGCTGGATTTGAACCCACACAGGAGGTTCCCAAGACCTTACAACTGTCATCTGTGGCCTATGTCGTTTAATTTGTAATATGTGTCCCGCCAAAAATGTTGACCGCACGATAGCCCAGCCCGTTTCTAGTAAAAAAAAAGGAAAGTTGACTGCGAGGGGCTGACAAGTGGAAAAGGTATTTTCTCACTGAAATCTGAAACTACCTAATTTGCCAAGTGATTGTGGCTGTTTTCAAAGAATATAATATCAAGAGGTAGTACGAAATGAAATGTGCTGACTACGGAAAGATAATGGGAACCTTAGATTATTAAAATGTGTCTGCAAATAAGTTAACGGCTATACGAGTTTGATTATTAAATGACAATCCTATTATTAATTTAGTTATTAGTGCACCTTAAGCTTATCAACATCCATCCATTATCTGCACTGCTTATCCTCAGTAGGGTCGCGGGGGGGCTGGAGCCCATCCCAGTTATCTTCGGGCAGTGGGCAGGGGACACCCTGAACTGGTTGCCAGCCAAGCTCATCAACATATTTGAAGTATTCCTGTCTGTAATTTCCCAGTAATGATTCCATACAACCTTGAACATCCAGCTAGGTTCAAACTTAATGGTCTGTTTGTGAAGATGTGACTTCCTAACTTTGTCAGGAAAATCCCATCCTAGTAAGTTTCATTCTGTAAAATTGACGCCCCTTTCCTATAAAACGGGGAGAGACATTTTTCGATGCTTTTTGTTGGATAACTCCTGATCAACTGGCCCAGAGTTTTCTGTTTTATTTTATTTTGAAACTTTCTAACAAAAGTCCTCAACTGAATTGCTCTCTTAAGTTTAATTTACATGAGGTCTTGATTAAGGAGAGGTGTTGTAAAAGGATAGTGGGATGTTTGGATCCGTTCTAAGGGATGGGCAGGGCACTTGTATGATGCAGCAGGGGTAAACCAGTGAAAGCTGTCGGGCCCTGCTGTTCCCAAAAAATGGCCCTCTGGCCACCTTGGCTTTCTTGGAGAATTTCAGCCCAGCCCGTTTCCAACATGGCAGTCGCAAAACATTTACAGTCGTAAATAAAAAAAGGAAAGTTGACTGAGGGGGCTGCATCTTCCAGTACAAGTGGAAAAGGTATTTTCTCACTGAAGAGTTTGTTGCGTCACCCTGATAGAACTTTCAAAAACAAAATAAATTGCTATAAAATATTTGTAGCCCACCTTCAGATTAAAAGGCTTGTTTTCCTGATAGTTGTTTAAAAATATGTGGTGCTCTTAAAAGGCTGGACGAGTTTAAAAGTTTAATTCAATGTTTTTTTCCCACTGAATTAAGTTTTTTTTGTACAACACTAGATATTACCCACGTCATATCCCTTAACCACACAGCTCGTCGGGCTACCGTTTCCTGTGGTGTGTCTTCGGCAATACAGCCTGCTGGCGCCCATCCAGGTCAAAATATTACACACTGTCCCTTTAATTAAAGTTAACGTACGGACTATGAACGTAATTAATGGCATGCGTGGCCACTAAGTGGCAGTGTACGTTTTAGTTACAACTCTACGACAATAAAAGGCGTAGAAGAAGAATGCAGTCACCCACTGCCAAACAACTGCTAGTAGTAAGTGAGTGTTGAGCTTAAGTTTCACAATTAATGGCGTTTATTTTCAATCGAAATTAATTTGGCTGGAGCTTTACATATTATAAGATGGTTTTCTATAGTTTTTGATTCATTATAATGACTAATTTGGGCGTTAAGTAATTCTGTTGCGTACAAGCTACTTGCTAGCTAATAAGACTTGTCGAACGTAAGCTAGCAAACACTATATATATATATATATATATATATATATATATATATATACATATATGAACTATTAAATAAATTTTAAAAAACGCTGAATAAAATTGTCACTGGCACTGAGCTAACAACTAATACTAGATGACTTATTGTCTTATTGAGTAATGTGACCCATAGGTAAAGATAAATTCAAGATAAATTACCTTACCTCAGCCATTTGCAATTTCCCTTACTAGGGTTCTATCTGCACTCTTCACTTTTACCTTACTTTAATTCATTGATTTTATTATGTTTTATCTGTGGTTTTAATGCATTTTAAAAACCACATTTTAAATTTTCAATGTCTTTTATTGTGTGTGTTTTAACCTGTCTGCCATTTCTGTAAAGCACTTTGAATTGCCTTGTTTATGAATTGTGCTATACAAATAAACTTGCCTTGCCTACTAAGTGATACTGAACCTTAAAAATGCCAAACAGCACCCATTTACTCACAGCAAGACAAACTACCGAGAATAGAAACAAAGATAGCTTGTGTAAACAAGTTTTTTTTAACCAAATAAATACTTGATCGAGGATAACATTTGCAAGGGAATGATGACAATTTTAGCAATCTGTCACCAAGACGATACAGTTAACAGCCGAAATGGGCAAGGCGAGATCAGTCTAGCGCTGCTTATCCTCAGTAGGGTCTCGGGGGAGATCGGTCTAATGGAATTAAATGAAATGATCTGCATTTTTATAGTGCTTTTCAAGTCGAAAAGGACTTCCCAAAGCGCTGTACAATGTGCTTCACATTTCCCCAATAGCGGCCGTGCAGCCATGTAAGGCGCAAACCTGCTTATTGGGGGCATTAGGGGTTCAGTGTCTTACCCAAGGACACTTCGACATGTAACACAGAGGAGCCGGGATTCGAACCTGCGATCTCTTGATCCCGAGACGAGCTCTACCTCCTGAGCTAATGCTGCCCGTCTAAAAAAAGTTTTTAAAATGTAGTTCTACAAATAAAACGCTCACCTACAAAGATTGTTGTAGCGCGTGCACAATTTGAAATCATCAAAAAAACTTATACGATACGGGGAAAATGTAGACGTCGACAGGTATAAATTGCATGGATCCAAATACAAATGCTGGTCTACTAGTGATCCTAAGATTCAAGTCAAGTCAGTTTTTATTTGTATAGCCCTTAATCACAAAGAGTCTCAAAGGGCTTCACAGGTTATTACACAGACTATTTTTTCAAACTATTATTACACCATCCCCTGATCCGGAACCAGTAAAGGATGTTGCAATCACAAATAATACAGAGATATTGTCCACGAAAAGTATAGGTTATTCATATGCTATAGAGTAGAAGTGTGTTTTAAGCTTAGATTTAAACATTTCCACTGAGGTTGCAGATCGGATCGCAGGGGGAAGAGCATTCCACAGCACCAGGGCCCGAATGGAGAACGCTCTCGAACCTGCGGATTTCTTCTTGGCTCTTGGGATCACGAGTAGACCAGCGTTTTCAGCGCGAATGCTCCGGACCGGAACATGGGGGAAATGAAATCTGAAAGATATAAGGGAGCAAATCCATGCATGATTTTGTATATGACCAACAGAACCTTCAAATCACATCTTGAGTTAAAAGGGAGCCAATGCAGGTTAGCCAAAATCGGTGTGATGTGATCAGACTTTTTTGTCCTAGACAATAGCTTCGTTGCAGCATTTTGTACCAGCTGAAGACTTTTGATTCTGGACTAGGGGAGACCGGAGAGTAGTGCATTACAGTCATCGAGAAGGGAGGTAACAAACGCGTGAATTATAATCTCCGCATCTGACTGAGACAGTATAGGGCGAATTTTAGCAATGTTGCGAAGATGGAAGCGGTTCTAGTAATTTTCTTCACATGTGCCAAGAAGAAATCTGCAGGTTTGAGAGCGTTCTCCATCTGGGTCCTGGTGCTATGGAATGCTCTTCCCTCTGAGATTTGATCTGGAACCTCAGTGGAACTGTTTAAATATAGGCTGAAAACACACTTATATTCTGTATCTTATAAATTATTTTTATTTCATGCCGACGGTGCCTGCAGCCTCGTCATCCTGGAAGGGAGATTACCTCGTTTGCAGCCCCTTTTGAAGGTTTCTTGATTTCCTCATGCTGAGCTTTTTGAGTTTTTCCTTGCCCTCGTGTAGGTTTTAGATCAGGGGATGGTGTCATAATAGTCTGTGGTCTGTACAGCCCTGCGAGACTTCTTGTGATCAAGGGCGTCACAAATAAACATGACTTGACTTGGCACTTTTTATGAGTTTATGGGTTTGATATATCGATAGATAGATACTTTATTCATCCCCGTAGGGAAATTCACTCTTCCAGCAGTCTACCCCGTTGTTTATTAACAGATTAACATGATGCCCTAGGGGTGCTTGTAGCGGAGTGGATGACGTCACGCCAGTCCAAAAGTTCGACATCCCTGCGGCAGATGGAAATCTTTTCTTTGTAAAAATCCAGGGATACACCACCTCGTGTTAGCAAGTCCGCCTCCTCTCCGATTCCCCCCGGCTTTCGTGTCTCTGTGTAGCAGCGTTGAAGCCGGATAGCTCCGGGTGGCTACACGTTAGCGTCCGGGGTGCTAAACGTGAGCCACGTTTCCGCAAAACACAGCAACTGCGCTCCCTGTGCGCTTCGATGTTTTCCACCAGCACTCGATGATCTTATTTGGTCGTGAGTTCGCATTAACCATGATTACGGATGGTACCGAAGACTTATAACGCCGCTAGCCGCTTCGCTAACTCCGGCTCTTCTTCCACGTTAGGCCCCTTCATCACGCCGGCACGAGAATTCTTCAGGGCAAGGAGTTGAAATTCCTTGAATACACGCATTTTTGTGCGCTAAAACCCATGTACCATAGGATAGAAGTAATCCATAGTATAGTTGTCAAAACGGGAAGAAAGAACACCGAAGATAGGAGCAGACAATAAAACAATAGGGCAGCTGCTGAAAAAGGCAGCCGCTCGTGGCAGCGCCGCTTTTTTGTGAGGTTAATTGAAGACTAAACCTTGATGGCCATGTTTGTCCTATATTGATCACAGGGTGACAGTTTGAACGACATCTGAAGAATCATCATGCTTCCTCCGGGCATCTCCACCTCCCTGCAGAACAATGCACCAGGACAAAGCGCGAGAAGACGGCGAAATCAGGGACACGGACGAAACCGCCGCAATTCCCGCATGACGGAAAATGTCAAAAGCGGGCTGTGCGTAGAAGATACCGTCCCCAGAGGTGCTTGCCAGACCATGTGCCCAGCGGGTGAGCTGCGAAAACGGGAATCTCAGAATCGACTGCATCGCTTCGAGATGGTGGTGGGCACGGAGAAAGACCGTAGACCAAAAGCGGACCCTCTTCGTGCCGTTAAAGAGTATTCCAGACCGGCAGCTGGCAAAGACGCTGCCAATTCCGCCGATCTCCGTCCCCCTGCTGTGTTGCTGAAAACTGTTTGTTACCTCGTTGATGAAGTCGCTGCATCTCCTCATTTGCGGCCTTGGACGGAGGTTTGTCGCTTTGATTTACCTGATTACATAAAACTTCCTCGACACAAATATTCCACCTGTATCACTCTTATCTTTATCTTGTGGCTAACAATGTGCACTGCAGTATGTGGTTATCAATGACAATGAAGACCATTCTAATTCTATTGGCAGTTAAATCAGATCTGTAGTTGTAAAAGTTCATTGATTTACAAATGGTGGTCAGAATAATACATTTTTTAAGTCAAAAATATAACTAGAGTGCCCTCATGTAGGTTTTAGATCAGGGGATGATGTAATAATAGTCTGTAGTTTGCAATAGTCGGTGGTCTTCGCAGCCCTTTGAGACTCTTTGTGATTTAGGGCATCACAAATAAAAATGACTTGACTTATTTTTTTCAATGGGCAGTAGATCCCCAGGAAATGACATTCATCGGTTTTCAAGTGGGGACTGCAAAGTAAAATGGACGTATAGAAGGGAAATAGAAACCTATTGTCTGTGGTGAGGGGTCCTCTCCCTCTGGGAGGTGGGAGAATTCTCCCACCGTGGTACGCTGCAACTAAAGTGGAGGGAGCGAGGGGCTTGGGGATCCTCTCCTCTCCATCTCTACTCCCTAAGAGACAGCAAGGCAAAGAAAGGGGGGCGGGAGACCGAAAGGTCTCACAAACCCTGGTTATAGGGTCACTAAATGTGAGAGGATGTGGAAGTAAAGCGACCGAGTGGAAGAGAGAGGAGATTGGAAGGATGATGACTCAAAGGAAGGTTGATGCGTTAGCCTTGAGTGAAAGTGTGAATTACAGCTTGGAGGTATGTATGGTAGAAAGTCTGGAGTTACGGGTGGACATACTAGAGAAGGAGTGTCTCTGCTTGAGAGTGAGAAAGCAAAGGAAAAACTAGTGGAGGGGAAAGAGATATCTTTCATATTGATGTGGGTGAGGTTAAAGTGGGGTGTAGAAGTATGGATGTGTGTAAGTGCATATGGACCTGGTTCAGAAAGAAGTGCTGAGGACAGAGAGGAGTTCTGGAAGGATTTGTCCGAATGTGTGGCAAGTGCAAAAGAAGGGTGGAAAGTGGTAATACTAGGTGACCTGAATGCTAGAGTGTGTGATGCAACGGTTGAAAATGTGATTGGTAGGTATGAAACCTATTGTAATTCGCTAAAATGTATCGTAAGAACCACCGGGTTCGGACAGTTGCTCGATATAAAAATAAGTTGAGTGAGAGAGGGAGAGAGCGTGAGAAACAAAAGATAAAAAGTCATGAGAGAGGAGGAAAAGAAAGGGAGAGGAAGAAAGAAATCCAAAGAGAAATAGAAAGACAGAATGAGAAGGGCCCCAGCACCCCCGCAACCCTACTGAGGATAAGCGGTGCAGATAATGGATGGATGGTTGAATGTCTTGGATTGGGATTTTCGGCAAATTTTGGTCGAATGAAACTTTTCTTTTTTGTCTTGCAGGTGTATAGCTTTGTTTTTGACCGCATGCGAAGCGTGAAGCAGGACATGATCATCCAGAGGGCTCACGGGCCGGACTGCGTGGCCGTCCTGGAGCGAACGGTGCGCTTCCTCATGTACGCCTCGTACCGACTCTGCGACGAGCCGCTGAGATTCTTTGACCCGCGCATCAACGACACGCACCTCCAGGAAAACCTCAGCTGGCTGCTGGAGTGTTACGCTCACGAAAGAGGCCCCTATCCCAACCAGGAGGAGTTCCAGGCTCTCGCTTTGCTCTATAACCTAGGTGGGTGTCTTTGTTATGCTGTCCTTAAAAAGTAGTAGTTCTCTATTGGGTATGTGTTGAAGGAATACCCAAATTCTTAAACATGCAAAATGTGAGAAAGTAGTTTATGGCCATTCACCATATTGGTTTATGTGTGAATTAGTCAAAGAAGTACAATGGAACCTCGGTTTTCGAACGCATCTCAGTTTGAGCAAATCAGAGTCCGACCAAAAATTTGGAGAAATTCTTGCTTCGCTGTTCGGTCCAGAAATCGGAGTTCAAACGCCGGTAATGCGTGAGTGCGTACGTTCATGTTAGCGTAATCTTTCGTATGGAAGATTACGATAATGCAAACGTACGATTAGCCTGGGTTAGCTTTATGTTTACGGTAAACATTCAGGGTGTTGGAACAGAGCCCAACATTCAGGGTGTTGGGACGCAGCCCCCTTTCCCAATGTACCGCTCACCACTTGTTGTGGAGACCCGGGTGCTAAATGACTTGTAAACAACCTGATTTTTTGATTTTTACACGTTCATGTTAGCGTCATCTTTCGTACGGAAGATTACGATAACGCGAACGTACGATCAGCTTGGGTTAGCTTTATATTTACGTTAAACATTCAAGGTAAACATTCAGGGTGTTGGAACGGATTAAAACGATTTACATTATTTTTAATAAGAAAAATGATTTCGGTGATCGAACAAATCGGGTTTCGAACAGGGTTCTGGAACGGATTATGGTCGAGAACCGAGGTTCCACTGTAATGGGTGTTTTAAGCCAAGTTTTAGTATTTTGCGGAGAAGGCCTAGGTGTTGTGTCGCAGATGGATTGACAAATGGTACAACTAAGGGTGGGCAGACAAAATAGGGCTAACTGCCAAAATTTACAGACAGAAAACTAACTGATGCAAACCCAGCCGGGAATAAACCAACAGGCTCTGCGCGGCAAGAACCAAAATCATTCAGTAAGCAGCCTGTATAACCACGAGCCAACAACAAAACATTAACACGGCAATAAATACGATCCCAGCCGTTCACCCCCAAAAAAATGAGCCTTTGGGAGCTTGCACGCCCTCGAGGAGCTATCTGGACAATAGTCTGAATTTTAGTAGTAGTCTGAATTTTAACCAACATCATCCTTTTTATATATATGAGAAAATAGAAATAATAACAATAATGAGTATAAAAACGAATACAATTTACCTGCAGATGAAATGAGTCGCAACATTAGCTTCTCTGTTGGCTTTGATCTCTTTGAACTCTATAAGGGGAATTAACATTTTAGCAGAACAGAAACAAAACGAAAATCCAAAAACTTGACAACATCAATCACATTACTGTGCATGTTGAGAGATTTGTCAGCTCTGGTTATAATGTTTTAAATTAACTTCTTTTGTGGAGCACCAAAAGATGTGTCTTACCGTTGGCAGCTGGCTCTGTAGACTGCCAACAAAACCCCGCCTTCCGGTCACATGTCAAAAGCCAAAACAAAACCCACCCCATACCAGCAGGTGGCACTGTTGGACTCATCTTTGCAGGACACTTACCAAAAACTATACACATATTTCAGCAGGAATTTCAATCAAACAAGTTATTATTACACCCGTTACACTTAACTAGTAGTGAAGTGCAATGCACTACGAATATGGAGGTGTTGCACTAAAGCATCGATTCTCAATTAATATTTAAGAAATCCTCCCGTGCCCGCGCCCACCATGACGGAGCCTCGCCCCCTGTCCCCCCACCGCACTAAGGGATATCGCTTCCGTATCACCTTCAGGTTGCCCGCGGGCCGCGCAGCACGTCTTGGAACTCCGGCCGTCCCTCGGTCGCTCGCCCGCCGTCACGCTCGCCCTCTCCCTCAACCGGGCCTTCCTGGAGCGGAACCCGGTTCGATTCCTGCGCCGGGCCCGTCGCCTGAGCTTCATGCAGGCCTGCGCGGCGCACCGCCACCTGGCGGCCAGCCGCAAAGACCTCCTCCTGGTCTACAGTCACGGCTACAGCAGCCGCGACTGCAGATTCCCGCTCGCCGCTCTGGCTCGGCTACTCGGCCTGGAAGAGGACGCGGCCGGGGGGCTCTGCCGAGCGTGCGGCGTCAAAGTCGATTCGGACCAGAAGGTGATGTTCTCCAAAACGGCTTTCGCTGAGCCGGAGCAAGGGAAATGGCGCTGCTCGCTTTATCACCGCGTCGGGACGGACCGACAAAAAGAGCTTGCGATCGGCAGCCTCATTCATGGTTGCGGTTGACAAAAGAACGCCACGATGAAAAGAAACGGTTTGCGTACATTTAATGATACCTACCTTCCTATTTAACTACGTGTCCTACCCACCTACTTACCTTTTGTACCTTCCCACCTACCTCCTTTCGTACCTTCCTACCTTCCCAACTTCCTATCTTCCCAACTTCCTACCTTCCCAACATCCCACTTACCTACTTTTGTACCTTCCCACCTACCTACCTTCCCAACTCCCACCTTTTGTACCTTCGTACCTTCCTACTTTCCCAACTTCCTACCTTCCCAACTTCCCACTTACCTACCTTTGTACCTTTCCACTTACTTACCTACCTTCCCAACTGCCAACCTTTTTACCTTCTGACCTTCCCAACTTCCAACCTTCATATCTTCCTACCTTCCCAACTTCTAACCTTCCCAACTTTCCACCTACCTACCTTTCCAACTTCCAACCTTTGTACCTTCCCAATTTCCAACCTTGGTACCTTCCCAACTTCCAACCTTCGTATCTTCCTGCCTTCCCAACTTCTAACCTTCGTATCTTCCTACCTTCCCAACTTCCTACCTTTGTACCTTCCCAACTTCCCACTTACCTACCTTTGTACCTTTCCACCTACTTACCTACCTTCCCAACTGCCAACCTTTGTATCTTCCTACCTTCCCAAATTCCCACTTACCTACCTTTGTTCTTTCCCACCTACCTACCTACCTTCCTACCTTCCCAACTTCCAACCTTTGTACCTTACTAACTTCCAACCTTGGTAACTTCTTACCTTCCCAACTTCCACCCTTCGTATCTTCCTACCTTCCCAACTTCCAACCTTTGTACCTTCCGGACTTCCTACCTTCGTACCTTCCTACCTTCCCAACTTCCAACCTTTGTACCTTACTAACTTCCAACCTTGGTAACTTCTTACCTTCCCAACTTCCACCCTTCGTATCTTCCTACCTTCCCAACTTCCAACCTTTGTACCTTCCGGACTTCCTACCTTCGTACCTTCCTACCTTCCCAACTTCCTACCTACCTTCCTACCTTTGTACCTTCCCACCTACCTAGATTCCCAACTTCCTACCTTTCCATCCACTTTCCTACTTGTATACCTTCCTATCTACTTACCTTTGTACCCACCCAACTTCCTAGCTTCCCACCAACCTATCTACATTTGTACCTTCTTTCCTTACTACCTTTCCACCTATCTACCTACCTTCGTACCTACCTACCTACCTACCTACCTACCTACCTTCATACCTTTACCACTTACCTACCTACCTTTGTATCTTCCCAACTTCCAACCTTCGTATATTCCTAACTTTCTACCCTCGTACCTTCTTACCTTCCTAACTTCCTACCTTCCTAACTTCCTACCTTTATATATTCCTACCTTCCCAACTTCCTAACTTTCTACCTTCGTACCTTACTACCTTCTTACCTTCCTAACTTCTTACCTTCCCAACTTCCTGCCTTTCCACCTACCTACATTCGTACCTTCCTGCCTTCCCACCTACCTACCTTCCCACCCACCTTCCTACTTTTGTACCTTCCTATCTACTTACCTTTGTATTTACCTACTTAACTTCATCGCTACCCACCCACCTATCTACCTACCCACCTTCCTACCACCTACCTGCCTACTTTCGTACCTTTCTAGCTACTTGGCTATACGTCCTAGCTACCTACCCACCTACATTCCTACCTTCTAACTTACATTCCTTCCTACCTACCTACCTATTTACCTACTTTAGTAGACTGCTTCCGCTGAGCCAGCGCAAGGGAAGTGGTGCACCACATTTAAACAGAAGGACAAAAAGACAACGAGATTGGCGGAAGAAGACCGCCACCACAATAATAAACGGTTTGCTTACATTCATAATGGTCAAGTGTTGTTGTTTTTATGCCAGAGATAATTGTTTTCATTTGCACTTTATCATTAAAATGCCTTTTTACTGTAATGATTTTTTTTTCAGGATTGACTTTTGGGTCAATAAAAGTTGCTGTAAAATATGAAGACTCGACGGACCGGGTCTCATCTCGTGTTTATACGCCAACTTAATTGTCACTTACAAAAAACCGTTATCCTCACTGTAGCACATCTTTTTTTGTAAGATAGTGATTGACTGCTTCATTTCATTTATTGGACTGCACCAAGAAAATGCAGCAGTGATCTGACCGACTACCAACTAAACTGTTGGTCTACTCTGCCCCCCCTAAAGAAAATAAAAATAAATAAAGCTCACAAAACAGAATGTAAGGTTTTTCTAATCTTGAGTAAAAAAAATAAATTGGAGGACAAATATCCTACCATCCCAGTACATTTTGCAAGTTTAAAATATCTTATTGGACTAGAAATGATTTCAAGAAAAACTTTATATTTATATATCTTAGGGAAATTGGTTGGAATATATAGGGCAATGTTGGTAGAATATAGTAGAATATACCTTTATTGTCATTGTTACAAAATGGGTTGAACATATTGTGACAACGAATTTGGACGTGGCACTCCAGTTTCACATTTAACAGTGAGATAAAAGAAAACAAAGAAGATAAAGGTTATAATTTACACAATATTTACACAAGAAATGTAAATATTGTAGTACCAGGCTGCCAGTTATATCCATTTTTATGTCAACGAAAGCCAAAGACCAACAAATTCCATTCAAACGCTTTTTCACAGAAATTCAGATCAATTTCGGCAGCCATTACTCTTATTTTTGTATTTAAAAAAACCTGAAAACAACTTAGTAGTGCTGTTTTATTTTGAAACAGAATTTTGCGTGGGTTTAAAGGTTAAATTCGTTGATAGGATAAGAGCATTTGTTTTTCCTAAATTGTGCTATTTTTCTAAAGAATAACCTAGAAATGCCTTTATTGTTATTGATAACATCTTAGTGTACATTATACCGAGATTAAACTTGGCGCACCAGGATAAACCTTGAATAATTTATCGAAAGAAAAATGTATTTTTCTGTTTGCAAATAAATACAAATGTAATAAACGGAAAAAGAAAAAATTGTCCACGCGGTGGCAGCACAGAGCTACTACGCGGTTCTGTGCTCTAAAAACGAACGGAAGAAAACTTCCGCTAGGGAAGATTTTTCGTGTGTCCCCTTATTTTATTTATCATTGTTTTCATTTTCTTTCGAAGTTTGAAAAAAAAATTGTAACTATTTTACGTGGTTTTCAAAATAAAATGTCTAAATGTAATTTTCAGCTCCATCGACTCACAAGAAACAAGCACGTGTGCAGAAGTGTGCCGGACGTAGGGGTGTGTCGTTCGCGAACGTAACGCCTCTATGAACCGACTCTTTGAAGTGAACCATCACAAATGTCTCCATCTATGAGTATGAATATGGAAATTAGTATTGATATGATAGTTCTTTGTATGTTTTTTGCCGACGATTCAAATCAATGTTTTGTTTTTACCGGGTCAAAGTTTTTTTTAACCACTAGGTGGCACTAAATATTACAAGCAATCCCTTTAAAGCAGAGGTCTCCAACCTGGCTCCTGTGGCCACCAGGGTGCCCCTTACCAACTCTTGACATGCCCGTGGACTTGTTCTGAAAATAGCTCACCAGTGCTGGGCCATTGTGATTTCCTGGTAAAATTATTACCCTGGTAATAAAATTAAAAGCAAAATAGGAATCTATTCATGAAATAAACACATATATTTCTTTATCCTTTTATTCATTTATTTTTAACTAGCAATATTACTATATTAGCTATTTAGCAAGCTACGTAGCTAGCTTTTTACATTGTTAGCGCAGATAGCATAGCAAACATTTTACGTTTACTCGTTATTAAGTAAAAATTTGGGATCCTTTCCAGTTAGCTATCCAGCTTTGCTTTTTAGTTGAGTCATGTTGTGTTTATTTTTGACGCCCTTAATCTAGTCAGCTTTTTGGTATTTTTCACATCTAGGGTAACTTACTTAAATGCCTGTAAAATATGGTGTTGACATTAAATGTCATTATTGTCTGGAAGAGTAGAATGTCTTTCTGGGAGGAAATGCAGAGTCAGTTTTTTGGGGGCATTTTTTTTTTGTTTTCCATCTGACGAGTTAGATTTTTTTTTGTTCTTTTAGCTAGCTGCTACCTGCTTATTTTTCAAACAAACTTCAAGCTATTTTTAAACTACTTAGCAAGCCACCTAGCTCAGTTGCTATTTTAGAAATTCACATCTAGGGTAACTTACTTAAATGCCTGTAAAATATGGTGTTGATATTGAATGTCATTCTGTTTTGGAAGAGTAGAATGTCTTTCGAGGGAAAATGCTGAGTCGACAAAACCAAAAGTGCTGAGTCAGATTTTCAGGGTCATTTTTTTGTTTTCTATCCGACAAGTTAGATGTTTTTTTATTCTTTTAGCTAGCTGCTACCTGCTTATTTTCTAGAAAACTATCAAGCTACTTTTAAACTATTTAGCAAGCCACCTGGCTCAGTTGCTATTTTAGAAATTCACATCTAGGGTAACTTACTTAAATGCCTGTAAAATATAGTGTTGAAATTGAATGTCATTCTTGTCTGAAAGAGTAGAATGTCTTTCTGGGGGGAAATGCTAAGTTTTTGGGGCGCAATTTTTTTGTTTTCTTTTCGACGACTTCGATGTTATTTTTATTCTTTAAGCTAGCTACTACCTGCGTATTTTTCTAGCGAACTATCAAGCCTCTTTTAAACTATTTAGACAGCCACTTAGCTTAGTTGCTATTTTAGAAATTCACATCGAACCCTTTGCGTTCTTTCGAACCAAAAAGTAGCTCAAATGTTGAAAAAAAGTTGGAGACACCCCTGCTTTTATGCAACAAAAATCGGAAGAGCCGTTTGGGAGGTGAAAGAGCCGACTCTTTTTTACAGAGCCGAGCTAAAAGAGCCGCTTCTCTCAAATAGAGCCGGAATGTCTATCAATAGCAAGTTTTAACGTGTGTGCGCGCGCATGCACGTCTTCCTATCGCCCCGCAGACTTTGCAGTCAGTTCGTCCCAGGCAGTCCAGCAGAGAAGATCTGCCTTTTCATTAGTAACTGGAATCTCCTTTTGCAACGTTTATTTTGGTTCTAGAGAAAAAGAAGAAGGAAAGGGAAGACTCTCGAATGTTGGAATGCAGAAGTGCGAGCGGAGGCAAGAGGGACGGCTGAAGAAGCCAAGGAGAAGAGCACAAATTGATGATCTTCGCCAAAAGCAATGAAGAAACTCAAGCGTTCCTAAAAAAAAAAGGGAAGAAAACAACTTGAAATCGCATTCTTTCCGAGTTTTTTTCCTTCTAGTGCCAGGAAATCGAGTGAAGTGAGTCCAAAATGTTGCCTTTGACAGCTTGGAGCCTCCTCGGCTGGACTTTGTTCCTGAGCACGACTGCGCAAGAGAAGGGGTGAGTGCAAAATCACACTTTTCCAATACAAAACAACCATAAATGTTGTGTTCAAGGGGGCTTGGAAAAGAGAGGACACTCTAATCACAAGGATGAAGACGGGGTGTTGTGACCCCGACTTTCAGAATATTATGTTGGGTGATGCCCTGCAATCCTCTATTTAGACCGATACTCTACACTTGAGTGGTAATCGATACCGATACAAGATACTATCGATTTTCCATACCACTTTTGTTTCCTAGATGGATTAGGATACCCACGAGTGGTCAGCGACACATAAAAAGATACCGGGGATGTTTGATATCGCTTCTATTCCAAAACAATACGCAATTATTGCATTGTCCTCATTGCTGATATCAGATACCAGGGATATTTGATAAAACCCGTCGATAACAAAACTAATGAGTTGTATCGGCACGATAAAGAAACCAGGGATGTTTGATATCACTTGTATCCGAGATCAATATGCATCTATTGCATTTTCATCAATAGCGATAGATGATACCAGGGATATTTGATAAAACCCGTCGATAACAAAACTAATTAGTTGTATCGGCACGATAAATAAACCAGGGATGTTTGATATCACTTGTATCCGAGATCAATATGCATCTATTGCATTTTCATCAATAGCGATAGATGATACCAGGAATATTTGATAAAACCCGTCGATAACAAAACTAATGAGTTGTATCGGCACGATAAAGAAACCAGGGATGTTTGATATCACTTGTATCCTAGATCAATACGCATCTATTGCATATTCACCAATAGCAATAGATGATACCAGAGATATTTGATGAAACCTGGTGATAACAAAACTAATTAGTTGCATCGGCACAATTAAAGATACCAGAAATATTTGATATCGCTTGTATCCCAAATCAATACGCATCTATTTCATTGTCATCAATAGCGATATCAGATACCAGGGATATTTGATACATTTTCTTCGATAACAATACTCATGAGTTGTCAACAGGACAATAAAACATACCAGGGATGTTTGATATCACTTGTCTCCTAGATCAATACGCATCTATTGCATATTCATCAATAGCGATAGATGATACCAGGGATATTTGATGAAACCTGTCGATAACAAAACTAGTGAGTTGCATCGGCACAATTAAAGATACCAGGAATGTTTGATATCGCTTGTATCCCAGATGAATACGCAGTTATTGCATTGTCATTATTGATATCAGATACCAGGGATATTTGATAAAACCTCTCGATAACAAAACTAATGAGTTGTATCGGCACGATAAAAGATACCTAGGTGTTTGATATCGCTTGTATCCCAAATCAATACGCAACTATTGCATTGTCATCAATAGCGATATCAGATTCCAGGGATATTTGATAAAACCTGTCGATAACAAAACTAATGAGTTGTCATTGAGACGATAAAAGATACCAGGAATGTTTGATATCACTTGTACCCTAGATCAATACGCATCTATTGCATATTCATCAATAGCGATATCTGATACCAGCGATATTTGATACAACTTTTCAATAACAATACTCATGAGTTGTCATCGATACAACAAAACATACCAGGGATGATCGATATCACCTGTATCCCAGATAATTGGCAATTATCGTATTGTCATCAATAGTGATATCAGATACCAGGGATATTTGAAGAAACCTGTCGATAATAAAACTAGTGAGTTGCATCGGCACAATTAAAGATACCATGAATGTTTGATATCGCTTGTATCCCAGATGAATACGCAGTTATTGCATTGTCATTATTGATATCAGATACCAGGGATATTTGATAAAACCTCTCGATAACAAAACTAATGAGTTGTCATTGAGACGATAAAAGATACCAGGAATGTTTGATATTGCTTGTCTCCCAGATGAATACGCAATTATTGCATTATCATCTTTAGCGGTATCAGATACTAGGGATATTTGATACAACTTTTCGATGATAAAACTCATGAGTTGTCGTAGACACGATCAAAGATACCAGGAATGTTTGATATCACTTGTACCCTAGATCAATACGAATCTATTGCATATTCATCAATAGCGATATCTGATACCAGCGATATTTGATACAACTTTTCAATAACAATACTCATGAGTTGTCATCGATACAACAACACATACCAGGGATGATCGATATCACCTGTATCCCAGATAATTGGCAATTATCGTATTGTCATCAATAGTGATATCAGATACCAGGGATATTTGAAGAAACCTGTCGATAATAAAACTAGTGAGTTGCATCGGCACAATTAAAGATACCATGAATGTTTGATATCGCTTGTATCCCAGATGAATACGCAGTTATTGCATTGTCATTATTGATATCAGATACCAGGGATATTTGATAAAACCTCTCGATAACAAAACTAATGAGTTGTATCGGCACGATAAAAGATACCTAGGTGTTTGATATCGCTTGTATCCCAAATCAATACGCAACTATTGCATTGTCATCAATAGCGATATCAGATTCCAGGGATATTTGATAAAACCTGTCGATAACAAAACTAATGAGTTGTCATTGAGACGATCAAAGATACCAGGAATGTTTGATATCACTTGTACCCTAGATCAATACGAATCTATTGCATATTCATCAATAGCGATATCTGATACCAGCGATATTTGATACAACTTTTCAATAACAATACTCATGAGTGTCATCGATACAACAAAACATACCAGGGATGATCGATATGACTTGTATCCCAGATGAATTTGCAATTATCGTATTGTCATCAATAGTGATATCAGATACCAGGGATATTTGATACAGCTTTTTGATAACAATACTCATGAGATGTCAACAGGACAATAAAACATACCAGGGATGTTTGATATCGCTTGTATCCCAGATCAATACGCAACTATTGTATATTCATCAATAGCGCTAGAAGATACCAGGGATATTTGATACAACTTTTGATTTCCAAATCGATATTAACACTCCGGTTGTCATTAGTTACTCAATAGTAGCAATGTGAGGGAAATAGGTCAATACAGATACTCCTCAAAACTGATACAAGACAGTATTGATGTTTAGTAACCCTTTTTTCACAGATTAATATCAATTATCTCATCTTGATGTGTCATTGATACCAATGGAGGATACTAGGGATAGCCTTTATCACTTATCGCCAGATTACTACAAATACTCTACTCTTCAATTGTCATTGATACAAATATAACATACTAGGGATGCACAGTATCACTTTGTTTTTCAGATTGATACCAATGTTTTAGTCTTGATGCGTCATTGATATCAATAGAGGATACTAAGTCTCTTCAGTATCACTTATTGCCAGATCGATAGAAATACTTCTACAAATATATATATACTGTAGTGGTATTTTTGTAGGATATCATTGTAATATTTCTGTAGTAGTGCTTTGTATTCTTGTCATGCTGTAGTAGTATGTTTGTGGTATTTGTTGTATTTGTATTTTTGTAGTATATCTGTAGTAATTTTGTAATATTACTGTAGTTTTATTTTTGTAGTAATTTTGTAGTGTGTACATAGTAGAATTTTTGTAGTATATCGATAGACTATTTGTGGTAACACTGGAGTTGAATTTTTGTAGTAGTATTTCGGTAGTAGTATTTGTGTCATAATATTTTTGTAGTAGTATTTTTGTATTATAGTATTGCTGTAGTGGTATCTTTGTTGTATTTGGGTAGTCATATTTTTGAAGAATATTTGTCGTATTTCTAATATTACTGCAGTTCTATTTTTGTAGTATATCCATTGTAATATTTCTGTAGTAGTATTTTGAATTCTTATATTACTATAGGAGTATTTTTGTCGAATTTGTGTCTATTTATGTTGTATTTTTTTAAGTATAGCTGTAGTATTTTTTAATGATACCATAGTTGTATTTTTGTAGGATTTGTGTTGTAATATTTCTGTAGTAGTATTTTGTATTCTTGTATTACTGTAGGAGTATTTTGTTGTATTTGTGTCTTATTTATGTTGTATTTTTTGAAGTATATCTGTAGTATTATTAATAATACCAGAGTTGTATTTTTTAGGATTTGTGTTGTAATATTTCTGTCGTAGTACTTTGTATTCTTGTATTACTATAGGAGTATTTTTCTTGTATTTGTGTAGTAAATATGTTGTATTTTTTGAAGTATATCAGTCGTATTTTTTTAAATAAAACTATCTTTGTATTTTTGGCGGATTTCTGTGTAATATTTCTGTAGTAGTACTTTGTATTCTTGTATTATTATAGGAATATTTTTTTTCTTGAATTTTTGTAGTATTTATGTTGTATTTTTTGAAGTATATCAGTCGTATTTTTTTGATAAAACTATAGTTGTATTTTTTCGGATTTCTATTGTAATATTTCTGTAGTAGTATTTTGTGTTCTTGTATTAATGTATTAGTATTTTTTTTTTAATAGTACTGTAGAATTTATTTAGATTTTTGGAGTGAAAGCATTAAGTGTGATATTTAGTTTAGTCGTATTTTTTGTTTTTTAGTATTTTAAAAAAGTGTACTACATAGATATTTTGCGTACAAATGAGCTTTAAGTTAAAAAAATAGTGCATGTCCAATTTATCTCCATCCAGGCTGAAGAATTAACAATTCATTGTCATGTACTTTTGCCGTTTTCACCATCCGTAGAAGGAATTAAAGCTTCAATGACACAAACGCGATCACCGTCCTTCTTTGGTGGTTTAGCTCACTAGCAACACTAAATGATTTCTGTAGCTTCACTGAACCCAAATGGCTTACACGAGTGGCTAAAGAAGGAAATTGTGGAAGCAAGTGGAATATTCCTGAATCACCCATTCATATAGTTGCTTTATTATTATTATTTTTCCATCTCTTTCGGCTAACTAGCTTAGCATAATCAGCTTTTATGCGTCAGAGATCTCACTGAGCAGAAGCCTCGAAGGTCCCGAGACACCGTGGTCCCCCCGCCGTCTCGGCACCTTATAGTCCTTTGCGCCTTGTAGCGTGGTAATTGATTCATTAAGAGTTTTGGCTCAACAAATACTGAATTTGACTTCCTTTTCTTTTCCGACTGTGGTATTATTCTTTCGGGTGGTCCGGCGGAGTCACCCCAGGACTTTGAAGTGTGTTTGCAGCAAGACTTTGATTCCACATGCCGGTTCCGATGTTTAATTGAGGGAAGGGGGCCCGTTTTGGGGGTCACAGTTCAAAGGGCAAGCTTTGATGCTCCAAAACTAGAACATTACGAAAAAGAGGACTAATTAAAGTCCTGGACTGCCATCTGGCATTCGTGGGGGGCTCTGGAGACCCTTTTCGCATAAAAGTGACTTCAGGACGTCCAGCAGGAGCTTTATACAGTGGCTTGGGCAACTATTTGGCCCCTTTGAACTTTTCGTATCCAAACCCAGCTTTAAACGTCTCCACGACAGTATCCCTGACCTGCCTGGTGTGTTCCCCGGTCTTCACGATGCTCTCTGCGCTTTAAACAGACCTCTGAGACGATCACAGTGCGGGTTCATTTATATAGAGACTTGATGACACACAGGTGGATTCCATTTATCATCGTTAGTCATTTAGATCAACATTGAATCACTGAATTTCCGGACAGAGTTTGCTGCACTGAATTGAATTTATTGTACTGCGTGGTGATTTTAAATGAATTCGAAGGTGTCGCTATAATATAAAGTACTTGAAGTGGGTTTTGTTTTGCTGGTGATTTTGTTTTATGAAAAAAAAAAAGGTGACTAAATCCTACTATCCCTGCTTTAAACGGCACAATACTCTCGTTCGATAAATTTGGGTAGTGGATATTTTCTCTTTATTTGGATCGCAGCTTGTCATTGGTGTCAAGAACCAGAACAGGATCAGGACCCAAACGCGTGACGTTACTCACACAAGCTTTTTATTATACGGGGAGTTTAATGGGGCGTCATGCACGTTAGGCAGCGGTGTGGCGTGAAATTCTTGGAAGCCAGAGGCGGACAAGATCGATACCAATTGCCCGAGTAGATATCGGACAGATGGGGTCGATACCGGACAGGACGGGACAGACAGGATAGATAATGAAACAGATTATCAAAATTAAACAGGACAAACTAGACGGGAAAAAAAACTTGAGGGAATAATAAACAGGACAAAAATAAACGGGAACAATACCGGACAGGAAATACCAACAGGAAACAGGACCGAGTCAAAACCCACGTCTTGCGGGGCAGGGGTTCGTTGACGGACTGACAAAGGAATAATGAGAGCACTCAGCTTTAAATAGACAGAAAGCCAATCTGTTAACGAGCCGCAGCCGGCGCCACACGGGCGGGGCCAATTGGGCGCCATGGCAACCGTGACAATTGGGTTGCAATGGTGGGTCCTTAAGTCAAACTAGTAAGCAAACGTGAAACTACAGAGCGCACTTGATTAAAAGCCTCATGCGCAAATATAAGGACATTTTGTCTTTGTACAAGCCGCACCGGATTTTAAGCTGCAGGCTAAAAGAGTCATAAAACGAACTCACTCACGTCCATTTTTTTATATTTTAAGACTCGATGCCCCTGCATACCTAAATCTGGGGTCATGAGATTGAACCTCCTGTGTGGAGTTTGCATGTTCTCCCCGTGCTTGCGTGGGTTTCCTACGGGCACTCTGGTTTCCTCCCACATTCCCAAAACAAGCATGTCAGGTTCATTGGCAACCAGTTGAGGGTGTCCCCTGCCCACTGCCCGATGATAGCTAGGATGGGCTCCAGCACCCCCGCGACCCTACTGTAGATAAGCGGTGCAGATAATGGATGGATGGATGAATAAAAATGTGAATAAAGGCAACCTAGCGTAAAATGTTAGCTCTTTATTTCCAAACAACTATACTGTGGGCTCTGCACTGTTGCCATTGATGGTTGCCATGGTCATGGACCAAATTGCATTTGTTTGTCGTCGTTCCTCGAGGATTAAAGGAAATTACAGTGATTAAAAAACTGGTATGGAAAGAGAACACAAGTGTTTTATACTGAAGACCTAAAATAAGGCAGGGAAAAGTTAAAATATTATAAGTACGCAGTACATATCGAGGAGGTAAAGTTCCTATCTTGAGACCAAGAGGTCGCAGGTTCGATTCCCGGCTCTGCGAGTCCTCGGGCGAGACACCGAACCGCTAATGCTGACGCCGCTATCGGTGCGTGAGCGTGTGTGTGAATGGTTAAGTGTGAAGCACATTGTAAAGCATTTCGGGAGGTCTTCAGTCGAGAACCAGTTTTCAAGTACAGGGTGTACCCAGCCTACCCCCCCCCCCAAAAATAATAAGGTCCACTTCTGACCTGAATCCCGAAGCACTCTAGAAACGCTACTATAAGTAGCGAGTCTTCACATTTCAATTTATCCCTAAATCCGATAAGCCTCCCGGCATCCTTTCGGCCCCCCCCTTTGCTCCAACTGAATCCGAGTGAAATTCTGAGGGAGCGCACACCCTTTGGCATGCCTGAGAGAAGGATCAGGTGCTCGGCATTACGGCCCGAGCGGTTCCTGAGACTCATGAGAACATTTTTGAGAGGGGAGGGAAAAAAAAATAAGAGCATGAAATGGATTCGTTTGATCTACGGCGGCTGGAAAAAATACAGAAAGCAACCCTGGGATGAACCCCCTTCCTCTCCTTATGGGTCAGGTGCTCTTTACTAGGGGTGTCCAAACTTATGAGAAAGTAGACCGCTGCCTAAAGTGCATGACTCCCCATTTTCCGTAAAATAAAAGGTTTGTGTGAGTAACGTCACGCGTTTGGGTCCTGATCCAGTTCTGGTTCTTGACTCTACAATCCCATCATTCTTTCATAAATTCACAGTGCTTGGTTATCAGCGACCTCGTAGCTCTCCTTCGTAGCGTTTTCATTTGACTGTCTTGTCAAAAAGCGCTGCTGTGCCGTAAAAACAGCTTCCGTTGCTTCACCTTTTTGCAGCGTTAGATTTTTGTTTTGCTTTGTGGTGCCTCTTGATATGATTGTTTATGAAAACAGCCATAGTCTCTTAGCAAATTAGGCAGTTGTTTCGGATTTTGGTGAAAAAATACAGAAAGCAACCCTGGGATGAACCCCCTTCGATGGGTCAGGTGCTCTTTTACTAGGGGTGTACAAACTTATGAGAAAGTAGACTGCTGCCTAACGTGCATGACTCCCCATTTCCCGTAAAATAAAAGGTTTGTGTGAGTAACGTCACGCGTTTGGGTCCTGATCCTGTTCTGGTTCTTGACTCTACAATCCCATCGTTCTTTCATAAATTCACAGTGCTTGTTTATCAGCAACCTCGTAGCTCTCCTTCGTAGCGTTTTCATTTGACTGTCTTGTCAAAAAGCGCTGCTGTGCCGTAAAAACAGCTTCCGTTGCTTCACCTTTTTGCAGCGTTAGATTTTTGTTTTGCTTTGTGGTGCCTCTTGATATGATTGTTTATGAAAACAGCCATAGTCTCTTAGCAAATTAGGCAGTTGTTTCGGATTTTGGTGAAAAAATACAGAAAGCAACCCTGGGATGAACCCCCTTCGATGGGTCAGGTGCTCTTTTACTAGGGGTGTACAAACTTATGAGAAAGTAGACTGCTGCCTAACGTGCATGACTCCCCATTTCCCGTAAAATAAAAGGTTTGTGTGAGTAACGTCACGCGTTTGGGTCCTGATCCTGTTCTGGTTCTTGACTCTACAATCCCATCGTTCTTTCATAAATTCACAGTGCTTGTTTATCAGCAACCTCGTAGCTCTCCTTCGTAGCGTTTTCATTTGACTGTCTTGTCAAAAAGAGCTGCTGTGCCGTAAAAACAGCTTCCGTTGCTTCACCTTTTTGCAGCGTTAGGTTTTTGTTTCGTTTTGTGGTGCCTTTTGATATGATTGTCGATGAAAACAGCCACAGTCTCTTAGCAAATTAGGCAGTTGTTTTGGATTTTGGTGAAAAAAATACAGAAAGCAACCCTAGGATGAACCCCCTTCCTCTCCTATGGGTCAGGTGCTCCTTTACTAGGGGTGTACAAACTTATGAGAAAGCGCCGTTCTTGGTAAGCTGAAAATGTGTGAGGGACGACTATTCAGC
Organism: Urocampus carinirostris; assembly: GCF_059441175.1. Taxonomy (NCBI): domain Eukaryota; kingdom Metazoa; phylum Chordata; class Actinopteri; order Syngnathiformes; family Syngnathidae; genus Urocampus; species Urocampus carinirostris. The sequence continues at coordinate 39,635,851 of NC_142360.1, read as the reverse complement.
CTGCCATTCTTTGATTGACAGTGCTCGACCTCGTAGCTCTCCTTTGTACCATTTTCATTTGACTGTCTTGTCAAAAAGCTCTGCTGTGCCGTAAAAACAGCTTCCGGTTGCTTCACCTTTTTTCAGCGTAGGTTTTTGTTTCGTTTTGTGGTGCCTCTTGATATTATTGTCTATGAAAACAGCCACAGTCTCTTTATTTAAATTAGGCAGTTGTTTCGGATTTTGGTGAAAAAATACTCAATTTTCCATTTTTCCTGGGTGGGCGGCCCTCACCGTCAACTTTCCTTTTTTTATATACAGTCATTGTGTCGGAAATGGGGTGGGCTCATATTCTCACATAAAGCCAAGGACAACAAGGCCAAAGCGCTACTGCCATCATCTGGTGAATTGTGTTTTTTTGTTTTTGTACACATTTATTTTATACTGCTGTCAATATTACTAGCTAGCCACTTATTATGAATTTAATGAAAAAATTAATTGACCACGGGCCCTAACTGGCCCCCGGGTCGGACTTTGAACATGCCTGTCCTATACGAAGAGTCATCTGGAGTTTTTAGTCTGGATCTCCGATTCTGGTTTGAAAAATGTGTTAATGTTCCAGAACAGGGGTGGGTAAACTATTATTGCACAAATATAGAAATATACCACGATACCTCTTGTAGTAATGTACATGTATAAATACTGCCTGTGTCATGATTACTTATTCGGGGCACCTGCTACTGCCCCGTTGGCGCCAAGAGCCACGGGACCTGATTGGCTGTTGGACTCTTTTTAAACTCCCGTCTTCCGAAAAGAAGCCGTCAGACTGTCTGCGAACTTATGCTCTCAGCTAGGCAAGCTTTTGTACTCTCCGACACTATCCTGCCCTGTTTCCTGCCTGATACCTGTTACCGACCTCTTTTGTGGACCCGTTTCTGTTTCTGCTCCTCCGTTCCGGCCTTCGACCTGTTTTTGCCCTGTTTCCTGCCTGATGCCTGTTGCCGACCTCTTTTCTGTATCCGTTTCTGTTTTTGCTCCTCCGTCCCGGCCATCGACCGGTTTTTGCCCTGTTTCCTGCCTGATACCTGTTGCCGACCTCTTTTCTGGACCCGTTTCTGTTTTTGCTTCTCTGTCCTGGCCATCGACCTGTTTTTGCCCTGTTTCCTTCCTGCTACCCGTCGCCGACCTGTTTCCTGGACCTGTTTCTGTTTTTGCTCCTCCGTTCCGGCCTTCGACCTGTTTTTGCCCTGTTTCCTGCCTGACATCTGTTGCCGACCTCTTTTCTGGACCCGTTTCTGTTTTGCTCCCCTGTCCTGGCCATCGACCTGTTTTGCCCTGTTTCCTGCCTGATACCTGTTACCAACCTCTTTTCTGCACCCGTTTCTGTTTTTGCTCCTCCGTTCCGGCCTTCGACCTGTTTTTGCCATGTTTCCTGCCTGATACCTGTCGCCGACCTGTTTCCTGGGCCTGTTTCTGTTTTTGCTCCTCCGTTCCGGCCTTCGACCTGTTTCCTGCCTGATATCTGCTGCCAACCTCTTTTCTGGACCCGTTTCTCCCTTGCTCCTCCGTCCCGGCCATTGACCTGTTTGGCCCCGTTTCCAGCCTGATACCTGTTGCTGACCCTTTTTCTGGACCCGTTTCTGTTTTGTTCCTCCGTCCCGGCCATCGACCTGTTTTCTCGCTGTCTACGACCACCCTCGCTCGACACGGAAGGGCCACTTCCGCATTCCTGCTATCTGCTACCCGTGACCGACGATCATCAGATCATGGAAGCGAGCGCTGCTCTCTTTCTTAATAAAAACTAAGTAAAACGAACGCAATTGGGTCCTGTCTCTGTTCCTGGTCCGTGACAGCCTGCCTTTCCAATTGTACCTACTATCATGCAGTATATAAGGGGCATCAGGTTGTAGGGGGCACTTTTAAATTTCGTGGAATGTATTTTTTATGTAAAGAAGAGTGAGGAATTTCCTAGTCGATATATTTATTGCAGTCCACGTCAAATTTAATGCTCCCTCTCCCCCACAAAGGGGCTACTTGGTAGCGGCCCCCTCCGTGTTCCGAGCCGGGGTAGAGGAAAGCATCAGCGTCACCATCTTCAACGCCAAAGCAGAGACTCGGGTGCAGGTCCAGTTGGCCGTCAAAGGGCAAGTGGTGGCCCATGGTCACGCCTCTGTGCTCGGTGAGAACGCTTAACTCTACCTACATGACTGCCTGCCTACTTCCCTGCCTACTAACCTAACGCCACCCACCCACTAGGCATACAAAACCTACCTACCCATCCAACCAACCACCTACTTACACATCCTACCTACCTACACATTCTGCCTTCCTGCCTGCCTGCCTGCCTACTTACCCACCAACCAACCTAATGCCAGCCAATCACTAGGCCAACAAAACCTACCTACCGACCAAACTAACCACCCACTACCTACACGACTTACCTACCCACCCATGTACATACACATCCTACCTACCCACCAACTTACCTACACGACTTACCTACCCACCCACGTGCATACACATCCTAACTACCCACCGACTTACCTACACATCTTACCTACCCACCGACCTACCTACAGTTTCTACAGTACCCGACTACCGGCCTTCAGTCACTACAGTACCCGACTACATACCTTCAGTTCATACAGTACCCACCAACTTAACTACTGACTAAATAACATACCAACCTACTTACCCACGTACCTACTGACCTACCTACCAACCTACCTACCTACCTGCCCACTAACCTACCCACATACCTACCTACCATCCCACCTATGCACCCATCCACCAGCTCTTTATCAACCTACTTAACCACCGACCTACTAAACTGACAACCTACTTACTTATCGACTGACCCACCTATGCACCTAACAACTACCCACCCACCTACCAATCCACCTACCGACCTATGCAACCACCTAACCTACCTAACTATCTACCAATCGACCCACCCATGCACGTAGGTATCCACCTACCAGCCATACCTAGCTACTGAACCTACCTACCAAATATACCCACCTACCTACCTACCTACAGTTCCTACAGTACCCGACTACCTGCTTTCAGTACTTACAGTACATGACTACCTAGCTTCAGTACCTCCAGTACCCGACTACATACCTTCAGTACCCACCAACTCGCCTACTGACTAAGCTTAGTACCCACCTACCTACCGACCTAATCATCTACCCACCAACCTACTTACCCACCGACCTACTTACCCACCATTGTACCTAACTACCTGCCCACTAACCTACCCACACACCTACCAGTTCACCTACGCTGCCATCTCCCCACCTTCCTACCAACCTACTTAACAACTCACCTACTGAACTCCCCAATTGCTTACCTATCACCAACTTACCTACCGACTAAGCTTAGCACCCACCTACCTACCGACCTAATCATCTACCCACAGGCCTACCAACCTATTTACCCACCCACCTACCTACCTACCTAACAACCTACCTACTTACCCACCATAGTACCTAACTACCTGCCCACTAACCTACCCACACACCTACCAGTCCACCTACGCAGCAATCTCCCCACCGTCCTACCAACCTACTTAAAAACCCACCCACCTACTGACCTACTGAACTACCCACGCGCTTACCTATCACCAACTTACCTACCGACTAAGCTTAGCACCCACCTACCTACCGACCTAATCATCTACCCACAGGCCTACCAACCTATTTACCCACCCACCTACTGACCTACCTACCTACCTAACAACCTACCTACTTACCCACCATAGTACCTAACTACCTGCCCACTAACCTACCCACACACCTACCAGTCCACCTACGCAGCAATCTCCCCACCGTCCTACCAACCTACTTAAAAACCCACCCACCTACTGACCTACTGAACTACCCACGCGCTTACCTATCACCAACTTACCTACCGACTAAGCTTAGCACCCACCTACCTACCGACCTAATCATCTACCCACAGGCCTACCAACCTATTTACCCACCCACCTACTGACCTACCTACCTACCTAACAACCTACCTACTTACCCACCATAGTACCTAACTACCTGCCCACTAACCTACCCACACACCTACCAGTCCACCTACGCAGCAATCTCCCCACCTTCCTACCAACCTACTTAAAAACCCACCCACCTACTGACCTACTGAACTACCCACGCGCTTACCTATCGACTGACCCACCTATGCACCTAATCCCCCACCCACTTACCAATCCATCGACGTACATTCAAATCCTACCTACCCATTGACCTACAGTAACTACAGTTCCCCCGTACAGTACCTACAGGACCCACCTACCTATCTAGCTGCAGTATTGACAGTACCCGACTACCAACCTTTACTACCTACAATTCCCACCAACTTACCTACTAACTAAGCTACATACCCACATACCTAATGACCTAATCATTTACCCACTGGCTTACCAACCTATTTACCGAACAACCTACTGACCTACCTACCTACTTACCCACCATCGTATCTAACTACCTGCCCACTAACCTACCCACACACCTACCAGTCCACCTATGCAGCCATCTCCCCACCTGCCTACCAACCTACTTAACAACCCACCTACTGAACTCCCCACTTGCTTACCTATAAACCGACCCACCTATGCACCTAATCACCCACCCACTTACCAATCCACTGACGTCCATACAGATCCTACCTACCCACTGACCTACAGTACCTACGTACAGTACCTATCCACAGTACCCACCTACCTACCTACAGGACCCACCTACCTATCTACCTACAGTATTGACAGTACCCGACTACCAACCTTCAGTACCTACAGTACCCACCAACTTACCTACTGACTAAGCTACGTACCCACCTACACACCAGCCTACCAACCTATTTACCGACCCACCTACTGACCTACCTAACAACCTACCTACTTACCCACCAATGTACCTAACTACCTGTCCATCAACCTACCCACATACTTACAACCTACGCAGCCATCTGCCAACCTACTTAACGACCCACCTACTGACCAACTGAACTCCCCACTTGCTTACCTATCGACCGACCCACCTATGCACCTAATCACCCACCCACTTTCCAATCCACCTACCGACCTACTAAACCGCCTAACCTACAGCACCTACCTACCTACCTACCTACCAATCGACCCACCTATGTACCTAGGTACCCACCTACCTACCAGCCTGACATAGCAACTGAACCTACCTACCAAAACTACCCACCCACCTACATCTCTCCCTACTTACCTTGCTACTCATCTACCTCCCTTCCTAGCTACCTACATTTAAGAGATAAACCACGAGAACATCATATTATCAACCACCACTTCACATCAAGGGTAACTCATATTCTTTTTTTTTATGTTTTAGAAAAAGGAACCATCAAGCTTAAGGTGAGCCACTTCTAAACATTTTCATTTTTTCACAAAAGAAAAACAACTACAGTAAGAAGTAAAAACCTACAAAACCTACTCATTTTAACAAACATTCTGTCGGGGGCCAGACTAGTAGATTAAAGAGAAAGAAAAAGAGGGATAAAGAAATAAGAGAAAGAGGGAGGGAAAAGGAGAGAGGGTGGGACAAAAAAAGAAAAAGAGAGAGAGGGAGAGAGCGTGAGAAACAAAAGAGATAAAAAGTCGTGAGAGAGAGGAAAAAGAAAGCGAGAGGAAGAAAGAAATAGAAAGAGAAATAGAAAGACAGAAAGAGAGAAAAGAGAAAAGAAAGGGCAAAGGAGAAAGAGAGAAAAAGGAAAAAAAGAAGAGCAAAATAGGTTAAAAAGACACAGGGAGAAAGAGACAAAGAGCAACAATGGAAGAGAAAAAGAGAGACACAGAGAGTGAAAGGGACAGAGACAGAGAGAGAGAGAGAGAGGGACAGAGAGAGAGAGAGAGAGAGACAGAGAGATAGAGAGAGGGAAAGAGTGAGAGAGAGAGAGACAGAGAGAGACAGAGAGAGAGGGAAAGAGTGAGAGAGAGAGAGCAAGAGAGAGAGAGAGCGAGAGAGAGAGAGAGAGAGAGAGAGAGAGAGAGAGAGAGAGAGAGAGAGAGAGTGTGAAAGGGAGAAAAAGCCAAGAAGAGACTCTTTGTGATTAAGGGCTGTACAGTAAACATGACTTGACTAGAAGAGAGAGAGAGAGAGAGAGAGAGAGAGACAAGTACAGTGTCTTTGTTTGAGGCGCACCTGTCTTTGGCAACATCAAGTTGACATATTTCAACCTGCAGCTTGTTTTTCTCTTGCGCTTCTCTGAGAGTTGTCTCGCGGGCCGCCTGTTTGACACCTGTGCTTTAGGCTATCATTTTTATTTTATTTTGTAGTATAAAAGTCTGAAATATTAATAGTCAAGAATGAGAATCATTTCGGGAAAATCGCAAAAACACATGAAAAAAACGATCATTTTTTTCTCTCTCTCTAAATATGACTAAAGACCCCGTGGGATTTTAGCACTCTAGCCCTCCCCCCCCGCTGAGCTCATAATCTCCGCGTAATCCTTTGTTTTGTGTTCATGCCGGCAGGTTCCCTCGGGGCTTCGAGGCCAAGCCCACCTGAAACTTTGGGGGACCCGTCACCTGGCCCAGGGGGGACACCTCTTCCATAATTCCACCACCGTCACGGTGGAGAGCAAGGGCACTGCCGTTTTCATCCAGACCGACAAGCCCGTCTACAAGCCCAAACACAAAGGTTACCCTTTAACTCACCGCCTCGCCTCGGAAAATAATATAAATAGAAGTAGAACATTTACAACTCTTTCACAATGTTTAAAAAATTGGCAAAGGAAAATACACGGTTGCGGAGGTTCTAGAGCTGTTAATGAGCATCTTCAAATATCCACTTTTGGAAACACATACCGATAGAAAAATGGAAAAGACGGCTGAGATGGGCTCCAGCACCCCCGTGACCCTACTGAGGATAAGCAGTTAATGGATAATGGATGGATGGAGTATGAGTGGTGTATGGTGAATATTACAAGGTCCATTCATTTGGTAACTATACAAGCTAGCCTTGTTTTAAGGCTTTTTAAGGTTTTCGGTTTAATATTGGGGTCCTAAATTCTTTTTTTTCAGACTTTAAACCTTGTTTGTGAAACTAGGGTTTGGGCTTCATATTAGGGTTTTAATTTTTTTTTTTTTTAGACTTTAAAGGTTGGTTTTCAAACTACGGTTCAGGTGAAATATTAGGGTTTTAAAGCTTTTTAGGGTTTTCGGTTTAATATTAGGGTCCTAAATTCTTTTTTTTAGACTTTGAATCTTGTTTGTGAAACTAGGGTTTGGGCTTCAAATTAGGGTTAGAATTTTTTTTTCTAAGACTTTAAAGTTTGGTTTTTCAAACTACGGTTCAGGTGAGATATTAGGGTTTTAAAACATTTTTAGAGTTTCCAGCTAAGAATCGGACATAATATTAGGGTCTTAAATTATACTTTTCAGACTTAAAAAACTTGGTTCTGAAACTAGGGTTTGGGCTTCATATTAGGGTTTTAAAATTTTTTTTAGACTTTAAAGTATGGTTTTCAAACTCGGGTTCAAGTGAGATATTAGGGTTTTAAAGCATTTTTAGAGTTTCCAGCTAAGATTTGGACATAATACCAGGGTCTTTAATTACATTTTTCAGACTTTAAATCTTGGTTTTGGGCTTCATATTAGGGTTTTAGTTTTTTTTTTAGACTCTAAAGATTGGTTTTCAAACTACGGTTCAGGTGAGATATTAGGGTTCTTTAAAGCCGTTTAAGGGTTTCTGGCTAAGGTTTTAACATGATATTAGAGTCTTAAATTATATTTTCCAGACTTTAAATCTTGGTTCTGAAACTAGGGTTTGGGCTTCATATTAGGGTTTTAATTTCTTTTTTAGACTTTAAAGTTCTGTTTTCAAACTCTGGTTCATGTGAGATATTAGGGTTTTAAGCATTTTTCGAACTTTCAGCTAAGATTTGGACATAATATTAGGGTCTTAAATTACATTTTTCAGCCTTCATATCTTGGGCTTCAGGCGCAAAATTGGGGTTTTAAAGCCTTTTCAGTGTTGCCAGCTAAAATTTGGGTTTAATATTAGGGTCTTAAATTATTTTTTTCAGAATCTTTGTTTTGAAACTAAGGTTTGGGCTTTGGGCTTTAATTTTTTTTTAGACTTTAAAGCATTGGATTTCAAACTAAGGTTCAGGCGCAAAATTGGGGCTTTAAAGCGGTTTTAGGACACTTCTTGATGATTTTATAACTTTTTTTAGCCTTGTATTACATTTTAAACACAGTAAATTTATTTTTAAATTAAAAAAGTTGCCAAATCATGTGTTTCACAAAAATATACAGTATATGACCACTAGATGCTGCTCTTTTGTGTAGTGCTTGCCACCGAAAACGAGTGCTAATAGAAGGCTGGAATTAAAAATGCTTTGAGTCAATGTAATTTAATAAGGCTCACGTTTGTTTACACACTGTCCCTTTATGGATGAACCCCCCTGGCGGTTTTTAGGGGTACTGCAGGCTGATATTGAAAATGATCTGAGCAGATATAAATGAATGGGGCTCACGTTTGTTGACACTCTGTCCCTTTATGGAAGACGCCACCTGGCGGTTTTCAGGGGTACTGCAGGCTTTACAGAGTACGGGGATTCAAAGTGGCCAAACTACATCATTTTTTGGCGGGCCTTTCGTGAGATTTCTTTTGTCTTTTTTGGGTACCCGTAGCAGCAAAATGGCGGATAGACATGTCAAATCATACACACTTCTCAACACATGGATTTTTAATATGATAATTGGTATATTTTTGCTATACTGTATTATTTTAAATCAATTTTAAACTTTTAATGAATGATTTTATTTTAAACCACCGGGGGGCGCTTAATAATAATCACTGTCCCGTTAAACTCTCATATTAAGCCAGGGGTTTCAAACCATCAACCCAAGGGCTGGGAGTTTGAGACCCCTTGCACTATTTTGTAACTATTTTTCCCTATTTATCCTGACAGTCTGTGATCATATTCTTCTCTTTATTAAATATTTACCATAGAGTGCCACGTCTAATCTCACTGCATACAATGTTTCTCTACAATGTTATCGATTTCACATTCCTTTTCATAAAATACAATTCTTCTATTTCTGTGTTCTCAGTTTTCATCAACGTCTACAGCGTCTCGCTCGATTTGCGGCCAGTTAACGACAAGGTAACTTCATTTGTTTTATTTTTTTCAAAACTTTATTGACAACTACACTTTATGCGCAACATACAGCACGGATGAAATCCCTTCCTCTTCCCCGCGTACAAATATACAATAAATGAGGCACAATGCGAGTAAGAAATAGCAGCAAAAAAAGAAAAAATATGCATGTACAAATATATAAATATATACGTTTTTGAATGTAAAATGTATAAAAGAATGTAGAGCCGGAAGCTGTCCTTGAGTCTGCTGGTTCTGTCTCTGAGACTCTTTCAACTCAACCATTCAAGTTTTTATTGGTTTATCCGATGCACTTGATGTTTCCATGCAATGTTCCCCCTAAGCTGTGTGCGTGCGCAATCGCGCACTGCCCGCACATTTTCAGCGCACAAGAAAATCCATCCAGCCAATGATCCCTCTAAGCTGCGTGTGTGCACAATCGCGCACTACCCAGAGCTTTTCCGCGCACAAGAAAATCTAGCCAAGCTCACAAAAATCAGGGCTCAAAATTGCTAATTAAGAAGCAAATTAAGTCAAAGTTACGGTGCATGAAGGTAAAAATACACGGGTTGAGGAGAACAAAGTTGAGTAAAGTCAACAGAGTTTGTCGAGAACCGGCTTCTTCGGCTCGGCTCACTAAAAAGAACTGACTCTTTCTGGTCCCAAACGGCTCTTCTGGTTGTTTTTGCTTGTTTCATCCCTACACGGCCAAATATTATGTAAAATTGTGCACAAAATGACTTAAAGGAAGGGGGGGAAATAGAACAAAAAAGAACAAAAAAATACCAAAATGAAAAAGTAGTGAAAAGCTGAGAAAAAAAGAAACAAAAGAGAAAAAAGAAGGAAAAATTCCTAAAAAAGCCAGAAAAAAAAGAAAATAAAAGAAACAAAAACAAAAAGAAAAAGTAACAGCTCGGAAAAAATAAACACAATGAGATTTTTTTTTTAAGGAATTACATTTTTTGGGAAAAAAAAAACAAGGGAAAAAGAAGAAAAAGTTTGTGTTGCATTCAAATAATTTCCAATGATACCAAGTGAATCTTGTTGCCAACATTGTACTTCCACTCAAAAATGTGATTAAATACAGTTCTCTATCTTACAACCGACTCAATAAGCCCCCAAAAATGTTAATATTATGCGACAAAATATATCAGGAAATAAAAAGAAATTGAAATCTTGTGACAGAATTGTAAAAACAAATAACGATTGTAGGCCGTACAACCTTTGCAATAGTACATGAGTCAACTCATTCAAAAGTGAATTTTTTTTTTGCATTGCCGGAAACTCAGCAAAATGTAACGTGAAGTTTTGGACATGTTTGATCATGACTTAGTTGCCACACTAGGGATCGCTGTTGCTCACTGTTGTTTCAAGCGTTGCTCACCGACTTTGTGTGAAGGCTCAGACCCGTAAGGAAAATGACAGGGAACAATGTTCCCATTGTTAATTGGTGAGAATTAGGCCGAGTGACGGCACCTAGAGTATACTTATTTACAGCATCTCAAAATGGCTGGATTCTCCTGGAATGTTCCAATCAAAAATAAACGGGAACACTATATTATTAGTATTATTTTACTGCAATCTTGTGTGGATAACAGAGTTTTTGTGGATGCTTGAAATCCTTGAAAATGGCTTGAATTTTAATATTGAGTTTTCAAGGTCAGGAGAATGCTTGATTTTGGGTGATGTGCTTGAAAAGTTTGAAATTGGCAGTCTGAGGTCATAGTGAAGCGTCACTGCCCCCTACTGGTCGCATCCAAGACGACAGCTCTATTTAGAAAACCGGCTCATTTGGCTGCGAAGAGCCGACTCTTTCGGCTCCCAAACGGCTCCTCGGATTGTTTTGTTTTCTGAAATGATATATTATCAATAATGATACAACTTCATGTAGTAATTAGTCATGAAATGTAAAACAAATTTGTATTCTACAAAACAATGAACTCGTAACCTCAACAGATCAAAAATAAAAATGATCGAAATATCAAGGCTCCCTTGCAGACCTGATGTCCTCTGGCAGACCGTTCCATAGGTGAGGACCAAAGTGGCTGAATGCTGCATCGCCATTGGCCGATTTTGGTCCTCACTCTAGGAACAGCTAAGGGACCGCTACCAGAGGACCTCAGGGACCTCCGGGGCTGATATCAGACATATAGGATGGCCCAAGACTGTTAAAAACCAGTAAAACCAGCTTCAAATTGATCCTGAAACGCACTGGGAGCCAATGCAGCCATTTTAAAACTGGTGTCATGAGATGCCTCCCCAGTCCCCGTAAGCACCCGTGTTGCTGAGTTTTGTAATAACTGCAGGCTAACAATAGTCTTTTTGGGAAGACCGGAGAGCAGGGCATTACAATCATCTAAACCAGAAGATATAAGAGCTTGAATCAGTGCTTACCTGAGAGAGAACTGGGCAGACTCTGGCTATATTCTTGAGGTGATAACAGACAATTTTAGTGCTATATTTTGGATGTTTAAGGTTTATAGAAGTATTTTGTGAAATAATATGCTCTATGAAGTTAAATAAAGTTGAGTTGAACTTACTTTTGGAAGATGGGATTCAAGAGTTCATACTATGTTTTTGATATGTGGAGAAAAAAATTGAGCTCAGTGGAAAATAACGCCCAGGTTTTTAACGGTTTAAACTCTTGTAGTTTGAGTAAAATGCTGTACTAAAAGCTTAACTCGGTAACTTCACTCTGTTTTTGTTGTCGTTGCAGATGGAGGCTTACATTTTGGTGAGTGGAGTCCGGTGGGACCACCCAAGGCTCGGCACCAGGGGACACGGTTAGGGTTTGAAGGCAGATTACAGAGCCATGAAAAACAGGAAAACTGGCTTCTATAAGGATAAGGATCAGAACCCGTTTACACCTATAAACCCGGCTTTAGTTTTTAAAACCAGAAAGTTAATGCTCCATAACATCATTGTAACGATAGTTTCGCAACTTCCCAAAACGGGTGTGTGCATTTGGTAACCTACTTTTTTCACTCTGGGTTCAAAAATTGGAACACTGCACTACTTGTATCAATTCCTAGATCCGATTTCAGCCAATCAGAACGCGAGGAAGACGACATCCCGTGTCCAAAAGCAGTGTTCATTTGAGCTGTAAAAAGTGATGGTCCCGGGGACCCGCATGCTCAAAAATCTATGGGTCCCAACAGAGATCTATGGCTCCCCAAAATTTAGTCTTATCGAGGTTGAAATTGTGAATCGGCGACAAATATATAATTTAATCTATATATTGATCCAGTTTTAATCATCACAGTTAATTGGTAATACAAAGCAGCTATCACTTCAGATTTTTCAGTTCATATATTCTTCGTGGTTTGCTGTCCCGCCATAGTTGTAATGCCTTCTCAAGGTCCAATCCATTATCATCCTCCTCATAGCGTCACCAGGAATATAATTGAGTCCATTTTGGCAGAAAAGTCCTTTTCTTGCTCGGAGTATTCTTTTGTTTATTTTCTGTCGTCGAATCGTTGGCTTCAACACACGTGTTTTCCTTGCCTTCGCGGTCTTCTGGAGAATTTCTCCGCCGTTTTTTCGTGCCGGAATGATTGCCGTTGTTACCACTTTCTGTGTTATGTTTCGACTTATTATTGACACTGAAGAAATTACAAATTTTTGGTTGATTTGCACCTAGTACCAACTGTTTTTTCGGAGGCATACTTCTCTTACACTCGACGACCGCCACAACAATGACGTCATCTCGTTTGCCGAGATCGGCGCGAGACCAAAACGACAATGGCGGATCTGCCTGACGAAAAGTTTGGAGTGCGGTAAATCTTTGTAAAAAAAAAAAAGAAAAAGTAATCGGGTAATAATGACAATTTTGGTGTCAAAAACGATGCGTCCCGGGGACGCACGTTGAATTGAGACGATGCGTCCCCAGCAAAAATCATGCGTCTGGGACGCAGGGACGCCGGCAAACCAGAACACTGCAAAAGGTTGGAAGATGTGTTCGGGGAACCCGTGATGTAGATCAGAAGTATCCAAAACGATTGGTAGGAGTCGCGTTCGTCCTTTTTCCTCCGCCAAAAACTCATCCGGAGGGATGTTTGAGATGGATAACGGCATGCTAATGCTTCACGATCGACCGAAACAAAAGTTAATTGTTTTACAGTAAGTGTTTCACTTTCATGACGCTGATGTCAGGTCCATGAGTTGTCAGTGAGATTATAATTTTTTTTTTAAATTTCTCCTATTTTCTTTTTTTCCCATGTCCTTTTTTTCTTGTCCTTTTCATCTATCTTTTCTGATTTCTCTTTCCATTAAAAAGTCCGCATTTTGTCTTCTTCGTTGTGCTTTTAGCACTCGTTTTCGGTGGCAGGACAGAATACAGCGACATCTAGCGGGCAAATAATACACATTGTCCCTTTAACTTTCATATTAAGGCAATCTCTCATCCCGGGTGCCAATTGAGGCCCCCGGGATAAGAGATTGAGACACCCTGCTCTAAACAAAATAACCCAAACTATTGGGTATAAAACGAACCGAATATTCTGGATTTTTTTTTAAAATGTCCCCTTTTTATGAATTCTCTGTATTTTCCCTTTAGGACCCAAGGGGATCCAGGATGGTGCAGTGGAAGAGTCTTAAATCTATCTGCTGTGGTGAGCATATTTTTTTTAAATTTAATTAAATTTTCTTATGTATTTGCAAAGTTTTTATTTGTGTACTGATACGCTACGTTACACTGATACCAATGAAATACTAGCAAATATATTTTTTATATTTTTTTATTTTAAATTTGGTTGCTGTCATATAAAAAAAGACGAGTCTTCATGTTATGCATGACTGGAATGCTTGAAATCTGAAGTTTTTAAAAATGGACTTAACTGGTGTCAAAGAGGCGGCCCGCGGGCCAGATCAGGCCCGCTAAGGGATTGAATCCGGCCCGCGAGACAACACTCAGAGAAGCGCAAGAGAAAAACAAGCTGCAGGTTGAAATATGTCAACTTGATGTTGCCAAAGCCAGGTGCCTCGAACAAAGACGCTGTACTTGTATTTATTACTCTCTCTCTTTCTCTCTTTCTCTCTCTTTCTTTTCCACCCCTTTTAACCTCTTTTGCTCTAACTTCCTTTTTCCCTTTTCTCTCTTTTCTATTTCTCTCTTCCTACCCTTCGCGCTTTCTTTTCTCTTTTCTCTCCTTCTGTCTTTCTATTTCTCTTTGGATTTCTTTCTTCCTCTCGCTTTTTTTTCCCCCTCTCTCACGACTTTTTATCTTTTGTTTTTCTCTCTCTCTCTCTCTCTCTCCCTCTCTCTCTCTCTCTCTCTCTCTTTCTTTCTCACCCCTTTTAACCTCTTTTGCTCTAACTTCCTTTTTTCCTTTTCTCTTTTCTCTTTCTCTCTTCATACCCCTTGTGCTTTCTTTTCTCTTTTCTCTTCTTCTGTCTTTCTATTTCTCTTTGGATTTCTTTCTTCCTCTCGCTTTCTTTTCCCCCTCTCTCACGACTTTTTATCTTTTGTTTCTCACGCTCTCTCCCTCTCTCTCTTTTTCTTTCTTTGTCCCCCCCCTCTCTCCTTTTAACTTACAGACGATCGTTTGTAAGTAGGGCAGCGTCTGTAATTCAATTGTTTTCTTTTCTTTTTTTTTTACAAAATGTTTAAAACGTGCGTCCCATTTTCTCCCGGGACCAGACCGAATATTTGGAAGACGAAAAAAGGAATTGAAGAGTGGCTTGGAAAAATGAAACATTAAACTTAAACGGACCTCAAATCTTGAAGGTTTCATGTCAAGATAAGGGCTGACTCATCGGGAGACCGTTGCTGGGAAAGTACTGATATGAAAGGATGCATTCAAATAACACATTAATACTTCATTCAATTATGTGGATGAACAGAAGCGCATTCATAACATCTGAATGAGTTATGAAATGATCAAAGTAATACATAAAATACTTTTATGAGCCTGTGCTGAATGACTTTTTCTTGAATTTAAAACTAATTTTTCTCTTGTGCAGGGATCGTCAACATGAGTTTCCCGCTGTCCGACCAGCCCGTTTTTGGAGAGTGGTTTATCTTCGTGGATGTTCAGGGACACGCGTACAACAAATCGTTTCAAGTGCAAAAATACGGTAAATCCCATAAAAAAACTATATATATATGTATATATATATATATGTATATATATATATATATACAGAGATCCCTCAGTTTTCCCGGTTAATGGGCCCCCGAACCACCCCTGAAAAGTAGAAATGCAAAGTGGTGTCGCAACTTCATAAAAGCCCCCCAAATGGTTAAACTTACCTCGAGATGACACCAGTCCTGACTGAGAGTATACGACTGCGACAAAATAACACTTTTAGATCTACAAATCATAACACACACAACAGATAATTGCAGTTCAATGGATAGTTTCATTGTCATACACAAAACTACATTGGAAAGCTTCTCCTTTCAGTGTAAGAAAGCAATTTAGAGAGCGTCCGGCTAGCTGCACCCTAGCTTCAATTGTCCTCAAATTGAGCCACATCTTTGCAATCATTTAAATACAATCATCTTAAATATAGTGGTCTCACTGTTGTAGCTCCAGGTAATCTGTTTCATGGCTAATTAACCTGGCGTTGGCAAGATACAGGGTCCATAGCGGTGGCTTATTAGAGTCGTAGCAGTAGGCTGGACCAGCAGTACCGCTCTTGCCTTCCCCCGACACTGCCTGAGTTGCTTTTGTAACCTGATAATAATCCACGAAGCACCTGCAGTTTGTTTTGGGAGGCAGCCATTCTTGTTTCCGCTTTCTTTTTGACTGACAGCATACACAATACACACAGACAGTCACACCTACCCAACACAGAGCCCTCTCCTTAATCTGCCCCTGCTTTCTGCAGTCTACCGGAACACAATGCACGATACGTTGATATCAATGACAATAGAGACATCCACCCGTCCATTCATTTTCTTCCGCTCATCTGGGGTCGGTTCGCGGGGCGGGGGCAGCAGACTTGGCAGGGAAGGCCAGATCTCCCTATCCCCAGCCACTTCATCCAGCTCAGCTGATGGGATCCTGAGGCGTTCCCAGGCCAGCCTAGGGATATAGTCTCTCCAGCGCGTCCTGGGTGGTCCCTGGGACCTTCTGCCATTGGAACACCTCTCACCGCGTCCAGAAAGCATCCTTATCAGATGTCCAAGCCACCTCAACAGGCTCCTCTCAATTTGGAGGAGCAGAGGCTCTACATTGAGACCCTCCCGTATGACCGATCTTCTCACCTCATCTCTAAGGGAGAGCCCAGCCCCCCAGCCGCTTGTATCCAGGATCTTGTTCTTTCAGTCATGGCCCAGAGTTCTTGACCATAGCTTAGGGTAGAAACCTCGATGGACCTGTAAATGGAGAACTTTACATTTCGGCTTAGCTCCTTCTTCTCCACGACAGACTGGTACAGGGTCTGCCTGACGGCAGACAAAGCACTCCTCTTTCTGTCGATTTCCTCTCCCGTCCTACCCTGAGACCCCAAGATACTTTAACCTCTCCACTTGGGGTAGGATCTCCTCCCCAACCAGGAAGCAGCATGCCACCCTTTTCAGCTGAGAACCATGGTCTCGGACTTGGAGGTGCCGATCTTCATCCCGAACCGCTCCAGTGAGAGCTGAAGATCACGGCTTGAGGAAGCCAACAGCACCACATCATCTGCAAAAATCAGAGATGCTGTCCATTCAAAGTCCCCGAAGGGGCGAACCAGCAATAACCGAAGCACGAAGTAGCGAGGGGTCTCTGTATATACTGTGAATTCTGCAATAACAAACGATACAACTTCTAATACGATTTTGCCTCCACAGTCATACCAAAGTTTGAGTTAACGATCAATCCGCCACCCTACATCCGTGATCTGAATACGTGTGAGCAGGCCACGGTCCGGGCCAGGTCAGTCTTGTTTTCATCACTATGAAAAAAAAAATCGTCAATTTTAATATGGATACGTGGACAGGTACACTTTCGGGAAAGCCGTATCTGGGAAGTTGAGCGTCAACATGACGGTGAACGGAGTGGGATATTATCGACACGAGGTTGGACAACCAATCATCAAGAACATGGAGGTCAGTTTCCTGTAATAAGTGAAATTATTCTTTGGATAGAATCAAATTTATTATCATTGTAACATGACAAATGCACTAAGACAGGAGCCCGCCTGAGAATACTAGGTGCTGTATATCAGTCATTTGGCCCCTGCTCTTCCGCGACAGCACTGAGTTGCTGGGAAAGTACTGATATGAAAGGATACATTCAAATATCATATCAATACTTCATTCAATTATGTGGATGAACATAAGCGCATCATGGAATTAAAGGGAGCAGTTTAGTCGAGGGATTTTACTACAAAGTTATAAAATAAAATGAATGGGCGGAATGATCGGGACAGGGGTCTCCCACCAAAAGGGCATTGAAAAATGGCTGACGACAGTTTTTATAGGAAAGGGGTGTGGCCTCATCGCCGAGCATCCTGGACGCTAACGTGGAGCTATCCAGAGCTACCCGGCTTCAGCGCTGTTAGGGCAGACAGAGACACAAAAGCCTGCGGGAAGCGGAGAGGAGGCGGACTTGATATCTACGTGAACAGGGGGCGGTGTAACCCTGGGTACAAAGCTTTCCGTCTGCTGCAGGGACGTGGAACTTTTGTCTGGAAAACTCAAAACAGCAGAGCGTTTCTCAAAACATCGCCTGCCGTCCTCCATCATCAGGGCCTTTCTGCGTCATCGGATGCA
This sequence comes from Urocampus carinirostris, assembly GCF_059441175.1. Classification (NCBI taxonomy): domain Eukaryota; kingdom Metazoa; phylum Chordata; class Actinopteri; order Syngnathiformes; family Syngnathidae; genus Urocampus; species Urocampus carinirostris. The sequence goes on along the minus strand of NC_142360.1, from coordinate 39,618,030 downwards.
CTGACTATCTTATCAGCCTCACGTTCCATTCCCGCTGTTCCTGTAAACATCATTCTGCACTAGGTTGCACTGACCTCGCCCCACAGCCCAGCCAATGAATATATTTTGCATGACATTTGTATTTGATCGTACAAAATCCTTGAAAGTCAAATGTATAGAATCCTCACAGTCCTGATTAGCAATTTTCCTTTCTCAGATGAAAGGTTCGACAAATTTCAGCCTCTGCGTGAAAGACATGATGCCCCCGGACGTGGCCGACCATTTTAGGGGCAAGCTCAGCATCTGGGCATCGCTCACCAGCACGGACGGAAGCCGGCAGACCACTTTTGACGATTCCACGCCCGTTTATAAGCAGCTCATCGACGTCCGCTACTCCAAAGATACGCGGAAACAGTTCAAACCGGGTCTGCCTTACAAAGGAAGGGTAAGAAACACCGTCACCTGATTCTTATGAGTAGAAATATGGTCGACCCCCAGGATACGAAATTGTGGGGATTTCGTAGTGAAATTAGGTATAGCGGGGGGTAACTGTTTAAAGTTCCAAACCCCTGCTACCCCAGGGAAAAACATTAAAATAGAGAGTTGCAAAAGTATTGCCCCCTCAAAAACTTTTTGACATATTGCCATATTTCAGGTTTCAAACTTTTAGATAAACCAACTCAAATTTTTTCCAAGAATCAATAACATGTGAGACACAATCTTTAAAGAAAAATAAATTTATTTAACATTTTATATCGTCATAAACTACCAAAAATTGAAAAATAGGCCCCCCTTGTGTTAATACTTTGTACAACCTCCTATTGCTGCTTATCTTTCTTCCTCATTAACCACCCGGGGGAGTAAAATCTCACATGAAACCCCACCCCCACATTTGCATACTACTCTATTTTTTTTTTGACATTGTGTATTTTCCGTAGCACTATTTGAATACTCTATAGCAAAACGTTATATTGGGTATTTTTGTATTCTATATCTTTTATTTTATTATTATTTTATTTTCAACGCAAGGATACTGCTGGAAGTGTGAATTTCCCTACGGGGATGAATAAAGTTTATCTCTCTATCTATCTCTCTATCTATCTCTCTATCTATCTATCTATGTTTATATCTATCTATCTATCTATTATATCTATGTTTCTATCTATCGATCTATCTAGACATCTATCTATCTATCTATCGATCTATCTAGACATCTATCTATCTATCTATCTCTGTTTCTATCTTTTGTATCTATCTATCTCTGTTTCTATCTTTTGTATCCATCTATCTATGTCTATGTTTCAATCCATCTATCTATCTATATCTATGGTGTCTATATCTATGGTATCTATATCTATCTATCTATATCTATGTTTCTATCTTTTGTAACTATCTATCTCTATCTATCTATGTCTATGTTTCTAGCTATCTATCTATGTTTCTAGCTATCTATCTATCTTTTGTATCTATCTATCCCTATGTTTCTATCTATCTATCTATGTCTATGTTTCTATCTATCTATCTATCTATCTATCTATCTATCTTGAAACATAAATATTTGCCCATTCTTCTTTACAAAACAGCTCAAGTTGCTTAAGGTTTGCTAGGTATCGTTGCAATGCATGTTTCAGATATCTCCACAAAATTCTCTATAGGTCTGAACTTAAACTTAGCCATTCTAACACCTTTATATGGTTATTATAAACTTGCTTTATGTTTAGAATTGTTGTCCTCCATCCATCTTCCCATTACTCTAGCCATCTTCCCAGTCCCTGCTGAAGAATAGCAACCCCAGAGCAAGATGCTGCCACCACCATGTTTGACAGTGGGGTTGGGCCTCTGAGTTGTTTCCCTGATTAGTTTTCTCTTTGTTTGGGTGGAAAGTTTAGAATTTTTGTTTTTTTTCAGTTGTTATGCTCTCTCCATTTTGATATTATTGCTTGCACAGTGTTCATGGAGATGTGTAAATGTTGCGACTCTTTTTGTATCCCATAATACTTTCACTAAGTTCTGTAAACAACATTTAATGTTTTTTTTTTGTTCCAGATCGAGGTGACTTACCCTGACGGTAGCCCGGCCGATGGCGTGACGGTACGCGTGAAGGCCGAGTTGTCCCCCAAAGACAACGTCTATACAAGTGAGCTGATCTCAAAGGACGGCCGGGCCACTTTTGAGATACCGTCCATTCCCACAGCGGCGCAGTATGTGTGGATCGAGGTCAGTGCAACTGTAGGGTGACCAGTGTTTTGGAATAACAGTTATTTTTTCAGTAACAGCCTAATCCATTATCTCTTTCCGCCGGTACCGTTACTGACAGTCAAAATTGGTACGTTACTTTGAATAAAGCGTTTTTTTTGCTGTCCACCGGGTTGTTTACATCACGTCTTTTCAGATCATGTCACCATTTAAAATGTACGGGATTTTGAAATCCTTGAAAACGCTTGAACTTGAATATTGTGTTTTCAAGGTCAGGAAAATGCTTGAATTTTGGGTGAAGTGCTTGAAAATGCTTGAAATGTTTGTCATTGCCAAGTTTGACTCTCTAGACTACGCATTAAATTAACTAAAAAAAAAGGTGTGAAAATTATGTCATTATGGTGTTATAAACTATTAGATTTCTATTTTAACCTATGTAGACATAGCTCCTCTGAAAAACATGCAAAAATGTAAATTAAAATAAGTAAAAACAAAATCCTTTGGCGCCAACTGCCTCGGACTCTGATTAGCTCCCTGTCCCTATTCAAACCCACTCCTGTCTCTCGCCTGTTGTCAGTCCGTCTGCAAACCTCAGTTACACTAGGCAAGCCTATTTCGACCCTGACTCCTACCTGTTTTTGCTCCCGTCTGTTCCCTGGCTTCGACCCGGTTTGACCCTGACCACGTCTACTCTCCCGTCCCGCCTTTCGACCTCTTTTTGTCCCCGACCACGTCTCCTCTCCTTTCCTGACTTACGACTCGTTTCCGACCCCGACCGCGTTTTTGCTCTCCTGTCCCGGCTACTGACCCGTTTTTCCGCCCCTGACACCGCCATCGCTCGCGACGGAATCCCCTCTTCCGCGTTCAGAGTGACCTGCTTTTCCGCGTCCAGCAATCACCGGATGGTGGGCGCAACCCTTTCTCTCCCTTCCAATAAAACTCGTGAGAAACGTAACGCAAGTGGGTCCTGTCTCCGTTCTGGTCCTGACAATGACATACTCTAACAGTACCTGTGACAGTGTTTTGCAATCTGGAATTAGAAAAGGCGAGCCTTTTTCGACCCTGACTCCTACCTGTTTTTGCTATGGTCTGTTCCCCAGCTTCGACCCGTTTTTTATCCTGACCACGTCTACTCTCCTCTTCTTGCTTACGACTCGCTTCCGACCCCGACCACGTTTTTGCTCTCCTGTCCCGGCTACTGACCAGTTTTTCCGTTCCCGACCCCACCATCGCTCGCCACGGAAATCCCAGATCCGCGTTCAGAGCGACCTGCTTCCTGCGCCCAGCGATCACCGGATCGTGGGCGCAACCCTTTCTCTCTCTTCCAACAAAACTGAGAGAAACGTAACGCAAGTGGGTCCTGTCTCCGTTCTGGTCCTAAAACTTCGTTACTACCCACTACCTCTTAAACCTCTTTAATGTCTGTAAACAAATGTGAAATATTGAAGCTGCACACGCATTGTTGAAGCAGAATGGCAGAATTCATGTCAGTTTAGAGCACAGGTGTAAGACAGGCGGCCCGCGGGCCAGATCAGGCCCGCTAAGGGATTGAATCCGGCCCGCGAGACAACGCTCAGAGAAGCGCAAGAGACAAACAAGCTGCAGGTTGAAATATGTCAACTTGATGTTGCCAAAGCCAGGTGCCTCTCACAGAGACACTGTCCTTGTATTTCTCTCTCTCTCTCTCTCTCTCTCTCTCTCTCTCTCTCTCTCTCTCTCTCTCTTTCTCTCTTTCTCTCTCTCTCTCTCTCTTCCACTGCTTTTTTCACTCTCTGTCTCTCTCTCTCTCTCTCTCTCTCTCTCTCTCTCTTCCACTGCTTTTCTCACTCTCTGTCTCTGTCTCTCTCTCTCTCTCTCTCTCTCTTCCACTGCTTTTCTCACTCTCTGTCTTTTAACCTCTTTTGCTCTAACTTCCTTTTCTCTTTCTCTCTTCATACCCTTGGCGCTTTCTTTTCTCTCCTTCTGTCTTTGCATTTCTCTTTGGATTTCTTTCTTCCTCTCCCTTTCTTTTCCCCCTCTCTCACAACTTTTTATCTTTTGTTTTTCCCTCTCTCTCTTTTTCTTTCTTTGTCTCGCCCTCTCTCCTTTTCCCTCCCTCTTTCTCTTATTTCTTTATCTCTCTTTTTCTTTCTCTTTAATCTACTAATCCGGCCCCCGACAGAATTTTTGTTGTATCGTGTGGCCCCCGATTTAAAATGAGTTTGAAACCCCTGGTTTAGGGCAATCCGTTGACACAAAAAGATCGTAGTTCATAGATAGGAACATCTCGAAATAGCACAAAGTATGTGAAAGCAGCAAGATAGCAACCTTATTTTAGTCATCAAAGCCAACAAAGAAAATGTTTTTTTATCTGCCATTGAAGGTAAAAAATGCCTTGAAAGTGCTTGAAAAGTGCTTGATTTTGCTCTGTTATTAAAAAGAATGTCCTTTTTGAAAAAGTCAACTCATAAATGTTTATTTGGAACGCAGACAAAAGTGACATCCATCGAAGGCAAAGCCGTCGGAGACCAGTACCTGCCCAGTTACTTGTCGATCAGCAGCTGGTATTCTCCAAGCAGCTGTCACATCCAGATCCAGAGTCCCGATGCTCCACTCCAGGTGGGTTTTTCTCAGGGTTGGGTAGGGTTACTTGAACTTGATTACCGTATTTTATGCACTATAATGCGCACCTAAAAGTCTTCATTTTTTTTCAAAAGCTGACCGTGCGGCTTATAATACAGTGCGCCTTATATATGGATCAATATTAAGTCGCAAAGCAGCCGCCGACTCGATTTTCCCCCGAAGGCGAAGTCGTCCGCGGTGTATGCTGGGATTTATATACCGGCGTTTCATTGGCTAACCAATGTGTCAATCATCATTTGAATCGATCACTATTGGCTAGTTATTCGGAGGTAAGGGGCGGATCCTTTTTATCATTTACAGGCTCGAATAGGCTAAAGGGGCAAAACAAACCCTGCAATTGGCCGAAAAATATGTGTCAATCATCAGTTGAATCGATCACTATTGGCTAAAGTTATTTGGAGGTAAAGGGGGCGGATCTTTTCCATATGTAGTAATTGCGATGAGCGATATAATTTGACTTCCCCGTCCCTGCTGAAGAATAGCAACCCCAGAGCATGATGCTGCCACCACCATGTTTGACAGTGGGGATGGGTCTCTTCGTTGAATACAGTGATTTTTCGATTTATTTTTTGTCCATGCGTGTTTTGCCTTAAAAACCCATGCGCCTCCGTGGAATTTTCGTTTCAGGTGGGACAAGAAGCAGAGGTGGCGCTGGAGTCCACGTGTCCTTGCAACTTCACCCTGCACTACGAGTTAGCGTCCCGAGGGAACATCGTCATGTCGGGGAGACGGCAGGCTAACGTTAGCGTGTCGCGTCGAAGGAAACGGGCGACCGTCACCTTCGACAAAAACATCGGCGCCACGCCTTCGCCCGTTTCTTCTTCGGGTGAGTCACCGAAGGAGATTTGGTCGGGCCGGAATCTGGGTTTTGAGTTTGGCCTTTAGCAGGTCCGTCGGGGACGGAATCGACCGTCTGCGTGTCCTTCCTGCGTTTCGCCGTGGTTCCTTCGATGGCGCCGCTGAGCCGATTGCTGGTTTACTACGTGCGGGAGAACGGGGAAGGCGTCACCGACAGTCTGCAAATGGACGTCAAGCCCACTTTTGAGAATAAGGTTTGCATTGGTGGGCTGCAGAATTCTTCGCTTGGGATTGTTTCCCGCAATCACGTCTGTGTGATTGTTGTCTTAGTTTCGTAAAAAGGCAAAAAGCATCATTCCATTTTTCAGTTATTCCGTTTTTAATTTGCTTATTAGGTTTTCGGACAATCTTGTTCCACGGACAGACTGAGGAGACCATTTCTTCCTCTTGCCATGAGGCTCTTTAACTCCACCCGGGGGAGTAAAAGCCCACAATAAACCCCATCCCCGCATACGCATATTACCCTATTTTTATTACAGTCTGTATTTTACGTAGCACTATTTAAATACTCTATATCAACACGTTATATTGTTTTTTTTTTTATCTATCTATCTATCTAGACATCTATTTATCTAGACATCTATCTATTTAGACATCTAGTATCTATCTATCTAGACATCTACCTAGACATCTATCTAGACATCTAGACATCTATCTAGACATCTATCTATCTAGACATCTATCTATCTAGACATCTATCTATCTAGACATCTATCTAGACACCTATCTAGACATCTATCTATCTATCTAGACATCTAGACATCTATTTATCTAGACATCTATCTATTTAGACATCTAGTATCTATCTATCTAGACATCTACCTAGACATCTATCTAGACATCTAGACATCTATCTAGACATCTATCTATCTAGACATCTATCTATCTAGACATCTATCTATCTAGACATCTATCTAGACACCTATCTAGACATCTATCTATCTATCTAGACATCTAGACATCTATCTATCTAGACATCTATCTATCTAGACATATATCTATCTATCTAGACATCTATCTATCTAGACATCTATCTATCTATCTACCTATCTCTCTAGACTTCTAGACATCTATCTATCTAGTTGTCTGTCTGTCTGTCTGTCTGTTATCGCTCGTTATTCCTTCTCTCTCTCTCTCTCTCTTTTATCTTTATCTTTCTCGATCTATTTCTCTCTCTTTCTTGCTCTGTTTCCTTTTTCTCTCTTTCTCCTTCTCTCTGTCTTTTTCCTCTTTTTTCTCACTCTTTCTCTCCCTTTTTTCTATTTCTCCTTCTTTCTTTTTCTTTTCTTCTCCTTTCCTTCTTTCTTCTTACTTTCTCTCTCTCTCTTTCTCACACCTTTTCTTTCCCTCTATCTCTCTCCTTCCCTTTTCTCTCTCTTCCTTTCTTTCTCATTTTTTCTCCCTTTCTCTCTCTATTGTGCTCTCTCTATTTTACTCTTTCTCGCTTTTCCTGTTTTTCTTACCTTCTCTCTCTTACTCTTTCTCCCTTGTTCACTATCTCTCTCTCTTGTATCTCTCCCTTTCCTTCTCTCTCTCTCTTTTTATCTCTCTCTTTCTCACCTACTAGTCCCAGCCCCCGTGAGATTTCTTTTTTCCCGGAATGTGTCTCCCAGCTAAAATGAGTTTACCACCCTTGGTCTAGCGGATAGGTTTTGTGGCTCTCACTGCCGCGACCTGCGTTCGATTCCTGTTGAATACAACGCTATGAGACTTTCCGCAATCATCACATTAATCTATACCATAACGATTATACACTAATAGATATTTACTGTACCTTTAATTCCATGCGCCTTATAGTCCAGTGCGCCTTATATATGAACAATATATCACAGAAGACTATTTCTGGGGGTGCGCCTTATAATCCGGTGTGCCTTATAATGATGAAAGTACGGTAATTTTTTTGACAAAATTTCAGCGCATGGTCACATGACATGTGGTTGTATTTTCCCCTCTTTTTTGCCCGGCAGGTGTCCATCTCCCTGTCCACCAACGAGTCCATGCCCGGAGACGCGGTGAGCATGCGCGTCCGTGCAGAAAAAGGCTCCTGTGTTTGCGTGGCCGCTGTGGACAAAAGTCTTTATTTGGTGAAGCCCGACTTTCAAATGAGTCCGGACAAGGTTGGTCTTTTTTCTCTACCTTTTTCGTGTTGTAAAATGAGCCAAAATTCCACCTTTGTGTGAAGCATTGTGCTGCAGAGAATTTTCCATTTTTAGGAAATTATGAATTTTCCTTATTTTAATGAATGAAAAAAAAAAATCTGCCAGTTTTGGTCATTTAAGGCCAGATCAGGCCCGCCAAGCGATATAATCTGGCCCGCGAGACAACGCTGAGAGAAGCGCAAGAGAAAAACGAGCTGCAGGTTGAAATATGTCTACTTGTTGTTGCCAAGTGCCTTCCACAAACTAATTATTTCTCTTTCTCTTATATCTCTCACTCGTTTCCTCCTTTTTTCTCTTACTCTCCATCTTTCTCTTTTTCACTTTCTGTCTCTCTTTTTCTCTTTCTTTGTCTCTGTGTCTTTTACCTTCTTTTGCACTCATTTCATTTTTTCCTTTTATTGCGCTTGTCTCTTTCTCTCTCTCTCTCATTCTCCCTTTCTTTGTCCCACCTTCTATCTTTCTCTCTCTCTCTCTCTCTCTTTCTCCCTTTCTTTGTCACTTTCTTTGTCCCACCCTCTCTCTTTTTCTCTCCCTCTCTCTCTCTCTCTCCCTTTCTTTGTCACTTTCTTTGTCCCACCCTCTCTCTTTTTCTCTCTCTCTCTCTCCCTCTCTCTTTCTCCCTTTTTTTGTCACTTTCTTTGTCCCGCCCTCTCTTTTTCTCTCCCTCTCTCTCTCTCTCTCTCTCCCTTTCTTTGTCACTTTCTTTGTCCCACCCTCTCTCTTTTTCTCTCCCTCTCTCTCTCTCTCCCTTTCTTTGTCACTTTCTTTGTCCCACCCTCTCTCTTTTTCTCTCTCTCTCTCTCTCTCTCTCCCTTTTTTTGTCACTGTCTTTGTCCCGCCCTCTCTTTTTCTCTCCCTCTTTCTTTCTCCCTTTTTTGTCACTTTCTTTGTCCCACCCTCTCTCTTTTCTCTCTCTCTCTCTCTCTCTCTCTCTCCCTCTCTCTTTCTCCCTTTTTTGTCACTTTCTTTGTCCCGCCCTCTCTTTTTCTCTCCCCCTCTCTCTCTCTCTCTCTCCCTTTCTTTGTCACTTTCTTTGTCCCACCCTCTCTTTTTCTCTCCCTCTCTCTCTCTCTCCCTTTCTTTGTCACTTTCTTTGTCCCACCCTCTCTCTTTTTCTCTCTCTCTCTCTCCCTCTCTCTTTCTCCCTTTTTTTGTCACTTTCTTTGTCCCGCCCTCTCTTTTTCTCTCCCTCTCTCTCTCTCTCTCTCTCCCTTTCTTTGTCACTTTCTTTGTCCCACCCTCTCTTTTTCTCTCCCTCTCTCTCTCTCTCCCTTTCTTTGTCACTTTCTTTGTCCCACCCTCTCTCTTTTTCTCTCTCTCTCTCTCCCTCTCTCTTTCTCCCTTTTTTTGTCACTTTCTTTGTCCCGCCCTCTCTTTTTCTCTCCCTCTCTCTCTCTCTCCCTTTCTTTGTCACTTTCTTTGTCCCACCCTCTCTCTTTTTCTTTCCCTCTCTTTTTTTTTTATCTCTAATCTACTCATCCGGCCCCCGACAGAATGTTTGTTCTATCGTGTGGCCCCCGAGTTAAAATGAGTTGGACACCCCTGATCTAGAGGATATACAGCTGTCCAGTAGGCGGGGCTGCACCTGTGGGCGGGGCTTCACCTGTTGGGCGGGATCTAAACTGCGATTGTACCACCCGTGTCCCGCAGGTGTTCGGGGAAATGGCGGACTTCGACGTGTCCGATGCCTTCAGCGTTCAGAAAGAGGACGGCCATTTTTGGTGGCCGGGACTTTTGTCCAGAAGACGCCGACGTTCCTCGGTTTTCCCCTGGCACTGGGACATCGCCAAGGATGCTCGCTTCGCTTTTACGGTGAGAATGCACCCAACGCTTTAGGATCATCGGATTTTGCTAAGGGCTAAGCTACATCGTTTTTTTTAAAGGCCCAGTGTGTGTGTTGTAATGCGCCTCGGTGTGTTTAAACATTGACACAAGAGCTACTGTTGGTCGTGACTCGCACCGTTCACACATGGACTCCAAAGCACCTTATTTCCTCATCTGTCTTCTCCTATCTTAAAGGGTCCGTGCGTAAACACGAACAACAGTATTGAGAATAACAAATATTGAAATATTAAAAGTAGCGTTCGTACGGGTGCTTGACATCCTTGAAAATGCTTAAATCTTGGATGACGTGCTTAAAGTGCTTGAAATTGTTGCCATTGCCGTGTTTCTTGGCATTCTGCCTCTATAGGCCACACAGTAAATGAACAAAAGTATTTTTTTAAAAGTGCGTGAAAATGACGCTGATATCATGAACCGGAACTGGATCAGGACCCAAATGCGTGACGTTTCTCAGGTAAGCCTTTTATTTGACTGGAAATGGGGAGTCATGCACGCCAGGCAGTCATCTGGCGTGGAATGATAGGAAGCCAGAGGGCGACGAGATCGATACCAATAACAGATGGGGTCGATACCGGACAGGATGGGACGGACAGGATTGATATCAAAACAGGATATTGGAAATAAACAGAACAAACTAGACGGGAAGGAAACTGAAAACTGATATTAAACAGGACAAAATAACTACACTTTGCACCAAATGCAATATTGCACAACCGTTACGATAATAATAATAATAATAATAATTTCCTTGTATTGTCATTCTGTGTAACAATGTACACAGAACGAAATGTCGATTGCATCTGACCCGATGCAGCCGCAGCCAAGAGAGGGCGCCGCCGACCACTTTTTAAGTCTTAGGAATGACTCGGCCGGGGCGCGAACCCGAACCTCCCAGTCTCAAAGCGGGCGCCTTACCATCTAGGCTACTGAGCTGGTACCAACGTTATCACGACAACCCTGTATGTAACATCCCACATGCAGACATTTCTTGTGTAAATACCATGTAAATTATAACTATAGCCTTATCCCCCTTGTCTTATAACATTATCTTCTCTGTTCCTTTATCTTCTTGCTCATACCTCACTATGAATGTGTAAAACTGGAGTGTCATGCCCAATTTCGTTGTCACAATATGTTAGCCCATTTGTAGCAATGACAATAAAGGTATATTCTATTCTATTCTATAAACTGAACCAACAGGAAACAGAAGTCAAAACCCACGTCTTGCAAGGGCAGAGGTTCATTGACGGACTGACAAAGAAAGACTGAGAGCACTGAGCTTATATAGACGGAAACTCAATCGGTCAACGAGCCGCAGCTGGCGCCACACGGGCGGGGCCAATGGGGCCCCATGGCAACCGTGACAGCTGACCCGCCTGCTCTGGTGGCTTGTCGTTATGGCGTCGTCATGTGAAGTGCCCTCTGCTGGTCACACTAAAGAGGACAGCTCTATTTAGATAACCGGCTCTTTCGGCTCCCAAACGGCTCCTCGGTTTCTTTTTTTATGATAGATTATCAATAATTTAATAACATAATGCACCAAATTATTTAGTAATTAGTAATTCCATATGTTTTGCGGAAGATCCCTAAAAAAAGCATTAAATATAGAAACAATTTTGTTGAATAATAAAAACAATTCTATCTCTTTTTTGCCTCTCGATTTGAACTCTATTATCACCCAGAACCTATGTTTGTAAACAAGTGTGACGTAACCAAGCTGTGCATGCATTGTAAGGCAGAATTCATGTCAGTTTATAGCATCCCATTGACACAAACAGATCTTAGATAGGAACAGCTCAAAATATAAGTATGTGCTAGCAGCAAGAGTCAACAATAAAAAAACAACATTCTTTTGTTTGGCACTGGATTTCTTTCTTTAAACATATTTGAAAAATTGGCCTTGAAAGTGCTTGAAAAGCGCTTGAATTTGGCCTTGAAAAAGATACAAAGGCATGAAAATCTCACTTTTAGGAGAAATTTACTGTTAAAGTATAAAAGTATGTGAATATTAGAGAATGGATGAAACAGAAAAGCGTTCTGAAAGATAGAAACACAATATGAAATATCGTAAATTTGATGTTAGTACACATACGCTGCGCCCACGCAAAGAAAAGGGGATGTAGTAGTGACGGCAGTCTGGGCAGGACATATGCTATCTCATTCATATTGTGTGGATCATATTGCAGTTATTTAACTTGGGGAAACTCATGCAGACTGGAAAGTGACAAACAGCATACACTAATTTAAATAATGACTTTATTGATATAACAGTCTTTATAGTTTTTTTTTTTTTAATGAAAGTGTTAACCTTAATATGGGAAGTTTGTTGTTATATTTTATATCTATTACAGAAAGGAGATCAATTTTGTATCGCCTTAAACATAGCGTCAGTGACATCCATTTCAAGTCAAATGACATCATATTCTCTGGTTGATTAACGTTACTCAACCAATACAGGTAGAGCGCTTTGCAAGCGGCGCCTAGCTTTGACGACATCCAGTGGATATTTATAAAAACTGCAGGTCATTGTGGATCATTTTCTCATGCCTTTTGTCAGATTTTCATTGCGAGTTGTGGAGAAGAAAAAAAGAAACGGGGAAAAAACAAAAGAAAAGAAATAAAGGACAAAAAGAAAAGGAAAAATGAAAAAAATAAATAAGACGACAAGTGAATCTCGAGAAAAAAAAGGAAAAACTGAAAGAAAAGAGAAAATTTAATTTATTTATTGTTTTTGTCTTTTTTGTCTTCTTTCTTTTTTTCTTTCTTTTTCTCCATTTTCCTTTTTTGCTTTCTTTTCTCCTACTTTTCTTTTCCCCCCTGTTTGCCTTTTTCGCCTCTTTTTTTCTTTTCTTTTTTGAAAAAAGTACCCTTCTTTTTGTCCTCCTTTGTGAACGGCCGGGTAAAAAAAGAAAGGCTTTTGCTTCCTTTCAGTCTCTGTCGTTTATAGTCTTCCTCCGTTGCACTACACATGACAGCGACATCTAGTGGACAAATATAAAACACTGAGACCCCTGCCTTAGCTAAACGCTTTTTTTTTTGGGGTACCCTTGAGGATTTCATAAAAAACGTGGACTCGGGTGAGGGCTTCAGAATGGGAAATGGAATTCTCTTATCCGAAAGCTTCTCTCCCTGCTCCCCTTCTCATCTCATCTCATCTCATCATCCGTACCGCTTATCCTCATTAGGGTCGCGGGGGTGCTGGAGCCCATCCCAGCCATCTCCGGGCAGTGGGCAGGGGACACCCTGAACTGGTTGCCAGCCAATCGCAGGGCACACAGGGACAGACATTCGCTCATTCACACCTAGGGACAATTTGGACTGGCCAATTCACCTGAAATGCATGTTTTTGGAACGTGGGAGGTAACCGGAGTGCCCGGAGGAAACCCACGCAAGCACGGGGAGAACATACAAACTCCGCACAGGATGTCTGGAGCTGGATTTGAACCCACAACAGGTTCCCATGACATGAACTGTGCTGCAAGTTAAAAATCCATTATCTCCTTATTTCAAGGGTCTACTCAAGTTTCAACTTAACAGGGATCCATCAAGTGTCTTCTTCCAACCTGCCACAGCTCCGTTCTAACCCACAATGACCTCTAGTGGTGAATTGTGACACGCTGCCACTTGAATCCATTTTCTTTATGACTGCGTACGCAGGAAACGGGACTGGTGGTCATGACGGATTTGGTGAGTTTGAATCACCGGCAGAGCGGCGGGATGTACACGGACCAAGCCGTAGCCGCTTTTCAGCCCCACAGCGCCACCTTGGTGGCGGCCATGCACTCTCGTCCCGCCTTCAGGTACGCGCCATCGACCACATCGGGAAAAAATGTAAAAATGAAAAACGTAAAGCCTGTCTTTGTAACAACGTTGAAGTGAACCAGACTGTAGAAACAGAAACGAAGAGGAATAACGACTGGCGGATAATATTAATAAAAAATGTCCTTGGTCGGCCCAAAACTAAACATACTTTATGTATTTTATCCTTAGCATGACTCGTTAGCATGTAGCCATCGTGAGCATCTACTCGCCAGGATCTAGCCATCACCCTGACTTGCTAGCATTTAGGTGTTAGCAGTTAGCATCTACCCATTAGCATCCTCTCATTAGCATGTAGCCGCTGGCATGACTCTTCAGCATCCACTCGCCAGGATCTAGTCATTAGCCTAACTTGTTAGCATTTAGTTGTTAGCATGTAGCAGTTAGCATCTACCCATTAGCATACACTCGTTAGCATGTAGCCGCTGGCATGACTCTGCAGCATCTACTCGCCAGAATCTGGCCAATAGCCTGACTCGTTAGCATTTAGCCATTATCATGATTAGTTAGCATGTAGCCATCAGCGTGTAGGCGCTGGCCTGAGTCGTGAGCATCTACTCGCCAGAATCTAGCCATCATTCTGACCCGTTAGGATTTAGTTGTTAGCATGTAGCAGTTAGCATCTACCCATTAGCATACACTCATTAGCATTTAGCTGCTTGCATGACTCTTCAGCATCCACTCGCCAGAATCTGGCCAATAGCCTGACTCGTTAGCATTTAGTTGTTAGCATGTAGCAGTTAGCATCTACCCATTAGCATCCACTCGTTAGCATGTAACTGCTGGCGTGACTTGTGAGCATCCACTGGCCAGAATCTAGCCATCAGCCTGACTCGTTAAAATTTAGTTGTTAGCATGTAGCCGTTATCATGATTCATTAGCATGTATCCATCAGAGTGTAGCTGCTGGCATGACTCGTGAGAATCTACTCGCCAGAATCAAGCCATCAGCCTGACTTGCTAGCATTTGGGTGTTAGCATGTAGCAGTTAGCAACTACCCATTAGCATCCACTTGTTGACAATATTTAAATAAAAGTCAGCGAAAGAAATGGTTGGCGAAAAACCGAAGGTACTTTTTTTATCCGTGAGCATGACTTGTTAGCTTGTAGCCGTTATCATGACTCGTTAGCATGTAGCCATCAGCATGTAGCCACTGGCGTGACTCGTGAGCATCTACTCGCCAGAATCTAGTCATCAGCCCTACTTGCTAGCATTTAGCTGTTAGCATGTAGCAGGTAGCATCCACTCGTTAGCATGTAGCTGCTGGCATGCCTTGTGAGCATCTACTCGCCAGAATCTAGCCATCAGCCTGAGCCGCTAGCATTTAGTTGTTAGGATGTAGCAGTTAGCATCGACCCGTTAGCATCCACTCGTTAGCATGTAGCCGCTGGCATGACTCTTCAGCATCCACCCGCCAGAATCTAGTCATTAGCCTAACTCGCTAGCATTTAGGTGTTACCATTTAGCAGTTAGCATCTACCCATTAGCATCCACTCATTAGCATGTAGCTGCTGGCGTGACTCGTGAGCATCTACCCGCCAGAATCCAGCCATCAGCCTGACTCATTAGCATTTAATTGTTAGCATCTAGCAGTTAGCATCTTCCCATTAGCATCCACTCGTTAGCATGAAGTCGCTCACACGCCTTTTTGCCGATTGTTTCACTTCATGTAGGTCAGTGACCCACTTGGGCCACCCATTGAAGCTTCCCTGGTAACCAAGGTGACTAAGCTTAATATGAACAGGCCCATTCATTCCGGATGGGAGAAAATTCGTGTTGTTTCGTCGCCACGGTAACTGCTATCGCTCACAAAACACAGCACACGATTCCCGATCGAGTCGGATTTTTTCATATACAGTAATCCCTCGGTTATCGCGGTGAATGGGGACGGAGACCACCCGCGAAAACTGAAAATTAGCGAAGTAGCGGCCCCCCTTTTAAAATGCTTAAAAAACGTATACAGGTATACAGTATACCCCCCTGTATACAGTACACCATATAGAATACGGGTAGAAATGGGACAGAAGAGAATATACCGTAAATTCCGGACTATAGAGCGCACCTGATTATAAGCCGCACCCACCACATTTTAAGAGGATAACCGCTTTTGTACTTACACAAGCCGCACCTGTATATAAGCCGCATGCGTCCACTTTAAAACATGTAACACAATCACAAAATTAACCAAAACCCGACTTTGAGTTCCGCGATTGTAACTGTATAAAGTACACAGTCTAAAAACCACGGCCGTCAGAAACGGAAACTGATACCGGTACTTAAAGTTTGATGCAGACCTGCATAGTCCGGGTACCCGTTGAAACTAGTCCAAGGAAAAAAAGTCTATATTTTCAAAGGTAAGGGTGGGAAAGATATATATCCACTATTGTTTGCTGCGTCCACAAACACGTCTCACCTTTACTCCACTTCCCGGGTGGGAGGAGTTAAAGGAATGGGGGTGGGCAAAGCGGTAACTCACCATGACTAAGTATTGTGTCAGGGCCTCCCCCTCCCCTTCACAATAACAGTGTCCACACCGTGTCCACATAAGAAGGGGGTGAGGTGGGAGGAGTTAAAGGAGGGGAGGGTGAGCGAAGCGGTAACTCACCATGACTAAGCATTGTGTCAGGGCCTCCCCCTCCCCTTCACAATAACAGTGTCCACACCGTGTCCACATAAGAAGGGGGTGATGTTGGAGGAGTTAAAGGAGGGGAGGGTGAGCGAAGCGGTAACTCACCATGACTAAGCATTGTGTCAGGGCCTCCCCCTCCCCTTCACAATAAGAGTGTCCACACCGTGTCCACATAAGAAGGGGGTGAGGTGGGAGGAGTTAAAGGAGGGGAGGGTGAGCAAAGCGGTAACTCACCATGACTAAGCATTGTGTCAGGGCCTCCCCCTCCCCTTCACAATAACAGTGTCCACACCGTGTCCACATAAGAAGGGGGTGAGGTGGGAGGAGTTAAAGGAGGGGAGGGTGAGCGAAGCGGTAACTCCCCATGACTAAGCATTGTGTCAGGGCCTCCCCCTCCCCTTCACAATAACAGTGTCCACACCGTGTCCACATAAGAAGGGGGTGAGGTGGGAGGAGTTAAAGGAGGGGAGGGTCAGCGAAGCGGTAACTCACCATGACTAAGCATTGTGTCAGGGCCTCCCCCTCTTCTTCACAATAACAGTGTCCACACCGTGTCCACATAAGAAGGGGGTGAGGTGGGAGGAGTTAAAGGAGGGGAGGGTGAGCGAAGCGGTAACTCACCATGACTAAGCATTGTGTCAGGGCCTCCCCCTCCCCTTCACAATAACAGTGTCCACACCGTGTCCACATAAGAAGTGGGTGAGGTGGGAGGAGTTAAGGGAGGGGAGGGTGAGCGAAGCGGTAACTCACCATGACTAAGCATTGTGTCAGGGCCTCCCCCTCCCCTTCACAATAACAGTGTCCACACCGTGTCCACATAAGAAGTGGGTGAGGTGGGAGGAGTTAAGGGAGGGGAGGGTGAGCGAAGCGGTAACTCACCATGACTAAGCATTGTGTCAGGGCCTCCCCCTCCCCTTCACAATAACAGTGTCCACACCGTGTCCTCAGTTGACATAAGCTCGCGGTCAATGGCGTCAAGTCAATAAATGCTTTTATTGAGAAGGTAAGGTTCCACTGTATATGTGGTATTTTTAATGTAACGATGAAAAAAAAAAAACTGGTTTCCTTTCCCAAGTCGAAGAGTTAAAAAGCAAAAAATACGACTTAATAACCAAAAATTCGCCAGTTTTGATTGCAAAAAAAAACGTCCGATCGGAGAAAAACAAAAGAATTAAACGCGCTGGCCGGACATTCCTTCATGCTATTCGTGGCGGCCGCGAGCATCAAAGGCATGACGTAGCAGAAAGACGGCGAGTAAATCACTTTCCCTTTTATGGTTTGGTTTTATAGCGAGCGGCTGAGCTCTTTTAAGCCCTGCCGACTTTTGTTTTTGTCTGGCAGGCCGGAGAAACGAAGGAGAACTTTCTTCCCGGAGACTTGGCTGTGGAGATGCCTCAATGTCAGGTAGGATTGCTGGATTTCACACCTAGGCCTTCAGCGCTAGTCTGAATTCGGGATTCGGAACGAACCGGCTGGATGAGCCGAATCCCGGGAGAGGAAATCAGGGTTGGCACGGGTGTTTGAAATCCTTAAAAATGCTTGAATTTTATGGTTGAGGTAGCAAAGAGAGGAAAGTGCTTGAAAATGCTTGAAATTGTTGCCATTTCCATGTCAGTTGGCAGTCTTCCTCTATAGATGACGCAATAAATGAGGATGCTGTTTTTGTTAAAAGTGCGTGAAAATGACGCCAACACGCCTGCTTTGGTGGGTTGTCATTATGATGTTGTCATGTGAAGCGCCACCGCCCCCTCCTGGTCGCACCCAAAGAGGACAGTTCAATTTAGAAAATCCAGGACAGGAGAACGGAGCTTGGATCGGGGATTAATACAGGAAACAGAATCGGGATACGGGTAGCCAGGACAGGAGAACGGAGCGTTAGCGGAGCTCGGAACAAGTCAGGTAGCCGGGACGAGCGAGAAGTCGGGGATCGATACAGGAAACTGAATCGGGCAGTATACGGGTAGCCAGGACAGGAGAACGGAGCTTGGATCGGGGATCGATACAGGAAACAGAATCAGGATACGGGTAGCCGGGACAGGAGAACGGAGCGTTTAGCGGAGATCGGAACAAGTCAGGTAGCCGGGACGAGCGAGAAGTCGGGGATCGATACAGGAAACTGAATCGGGCAGTATACGGGTAGCCAGGACAGGAGAACGGAGCTTGGATCGGGGATTAATACAGGAAACAGAATCAGGATATGGGTAGCCGGGACAGGAGAACGGAGCGTTAGCGGAGATCGGAACAAGTCAGGTAGCCGGGACGAGCGAGAAGTCGGGGATCGATACAGGAAACTGAATCGGGCAGTATACGGGTAGCCAGGACAGGAGAACGGAGCTTGGATCGGGGATTAATACAGGAAACAGAATCAGGATACGGGTAGCCGGGACAGGAGAACGGAGCGTTAGTGGAGATCGGAACAAGTCAGGTAGCCGGGACGAGCGAGAAGTCGGGGATCGATACAGGAAAATGAATCGGGCAGTATACGGGTAGCCAGGACAGGAGAACGGAGCTTGGATTGGGGATTAATACAGGAAACAGAATCAGGATACGGGTAGCCGGGACAGTAGAATGGAGCTTGGATCGGGAATTGATACAGGAAACAGAATCAGGATACAGGTAGCCGGGACAGGGGAACGGAGCTTGGATCGGGGATCGATACAGGAAACAGAATCAGGATACAGGTAGCCGGGTCAGGTGAACGGAGCTTGGATCGGGGATCGATACAGAAAACAGAATCAGGATACAGGTAGCCGGGACAGGAGAACGGAGCTTGGATCGGGGATTGATACAGGGAACAGGGGAGAGAGAAGGATGACACCGCCTGAAATTTGGATCCGGCTTGTCTCGGGCTTATGATCTTATCTCTAGGCTGAAAGTGGCGGATAAAACCTTTTCACACTTGCAAAAGGCTTGCTCGCCTCGGAGTTGTCGGTCCTTTCGCTATTAAATCAACGGGTAGGGTTACTTTAACTGGATTAAACGGCTAAACCAACAGTTTTGAAGACCGATGTTCTTGGACACGGCCTTTAGGATTTCTTATGAAAGCTCCCTGGGTAGATTTTCGAGCCTAGCAACAAGTAATGGCTAAAATATGATTGGTTAATTGCTTAGATATGCAAGCACCAAGGTTGGGTAGGGTTATTTTAACTGGATTACTTTCAATGACTTTCGGATGACTCCAATAGCAAATATGCTCATAAAAGACAAAAGAAACTCAATATGAATCAAATGGTGACTCACAACACGTGGTAAGCTTTCTCTCCTGGCTTTGATCTCTTTGATCTCCGGCAAAACTAACATAAAATGCCACAGAAACAAGATGAAAATAAATTTTCTTTTGTCTTTTATTAGCATATTTGGTATTGGAGTAATCCAAAAGTCATTGAAAGTAATCCAGTCAAAGTAACCCTACCCAACCCTGGCAAGCACACTTCTGGAAGTCACACAACTCGTGAGATGCAATGACAGGAAGCTGAAAGACAATTTGGAACTATTCAATATGTATGGATTCGGATGATTCGGATATTTTTCAGGCCGGATGAGAAGGCTTTGCAGGCCCTCGCGGCCCACCACCGGATGAAAAAATACATCCAAGATGATAAAAAAATCTGGCAGCAGGAGGAAGATGGGGGGGGCGTTTTCCCGAAACTGCTTTCAAAGCGCTGCTGTCTGATTTTAACGATTATTTTATTGATTTTGGCGCTTACGTCGATGGACTTCCTGTAAAAGATCGAAGTTCTGCCTGTTTTTCCCAAAATTGCTTCGGTTTCCCGAAAAGGTCTTTTGAATTCGACTTCAAAACCAAACATTTTCAAGCTGACAGCTACTTTTTGTTACTAATTAGCGCAAAGGGCACCCAGTTTGATATCCATCCATCTGCACCGCTTATCCTCAGTAGGGCCACGGGGGTGCTGGAGCCCATCTCATCCATCAATGGGCAGGGGACACCAGCCAATCACAGGGCACACACCTCACTTGCTCATTCACACCTAGGGACAATTTGGACCGGCCGATTAACAGGAAACTGGAGTGCCTGGAGGAAACCCACACAAGCACGGGGAGAACATGCAAACTCCACACAGGAGGTTCGATCTCATGACTTCGATATGCATTTCTAAAATAATAACGTACCTTGTAATACTACATTGTTACTATGTTATGACCAGGTTAATTAGTTGAAGTTGGGATGAAAATAAATATTATAAAAAATTCTTAACATGAAAAAATCACAATGACCCAGCACTGTTTTTAAAACAGGTGCACTGGAACTTCAGCTGCCTGTAGGGGGCACCCTGGTGCCCGTATTGGAACCTCAGCTGCCTGTAGGGGGCACCCGGGTGCCCGTGTGTCATGATCACGCTCCTTTGGTGCCAACTGCCTCGGGCTCTGATTGGCTCCCTGTTCCTATTTAAACCCACTCCTGTCTGTCCCCTTTTGTCAGTCCGTCTGCAAACCTCAGTTAACACTAGGCAAGCCTTTTTCGACCCTGACTCCCACCTGTCCCGTTTTTGCTCCTGTCTGTCCCCCCGGCTTTGACCCGTTTTTGATCCTGACCACGTCTACTCTCCTGTCCCGGCTTTCAATCTCTTTTGTCCCCGACCACGTCTACTCTCCTTTCCTGGCTTTCGATTCGCTTCCGACCCCATGCAATAATAATAATTTCTTTTTTTAAAAAGAAAACGGCCATGATTACTGAAGTGAATCACCTGTGCCCGCTCCTTTGGCTCCAACTGCCTCGGACTCTGATTGGCTCCCTGTCCCTATTCAAACCCAATCCTGTCTGTCCCCTTTTGTCAGTCCGTCTGCAAACCTCAGTTAACACTAGGCAAGCCCTTTTCGACCCTGACTCCCACCTGTCCTTTTTTTGCTCTGTCTCCAGCTTCAACCCGTTTTTGATCCTGACCACTTCTTCTCTCCCGTCCTGGCGTTCAACCTTTTTGTCCCCGACCACGTCTACTCTCCTTTCCTGGCTTACAACTCGCTTCCGACCCCGACCACATTTTAGCTCTCCTGTCCCAACTACTGACCCGTTTTCCCGTTCCCGACACCGCCGTAGCTCGTCACGGAAGATCCACTTCCGCTTTCAGAGCGACCTGCTTCCCGCGTCCAGTAATCACTGGATCGTGGGAGCAACCCTTTCTCTCTCTTCCAATAAAACTTGTGAGAAACGTAACGCAATTGGGTTCTGTTTCCGTTCTGGTTCCGACACCGTGGGCACCGCGTTAGAGACCCTTGCTTTAAAAACAAGTTAAACTATGTTTCTAGCTATGAAACTTAGATAGATAGATCCTTTATTCATCCCCGTAGGGAAATTCACACTTCCAGCGGTATCCTTTTGTTGTTTATTAACAGATGAACAGGATGGCCTCGGGGTGCTGTGTTGTAGTTTAGCATCAGCAGAGTGGATGAGGTCACACGCTGGGCCAAAAGTTTGACGTCGCTGCAGCAAAGCTTTGTGCCCAGGGTTACACCGCCTCGTGTTCACGTAGATTGCGAGTCCGCCTTCTCTCCGCTTCCCGCAGGCTTTCGTGTCTCTGTCTAACAGCGCTGAAGCTGGGTAGCTCCGGGTGGAGCCTAAAAAAAAATCCAGCCCGACCCGACCCAACCAATTAACTTGATTTGAGGGACTGAGCCTGAGCAAACCCAAATTTTATTCTACAAAATTTTTATTTTTTTATAGCATTTTTTAAAATTTTTATCAAAAATATGAAAGATTTTGTCATTTATTAATACAGTAAGTGTCCCGGTTGCCATGGCACCCAATTGGCCCCACCCGTGTGGCGCCAGCTGCAGCTTGTTGACAGATTGGCTCCCCGTCAGTATTTAAACTCTTTAGCATCTAGCCCTTTTGTCGGTCCATCTGCGAATCTCCGTTTTTACACGGAAAGCCCTTTTTCGCCTGTCCTGTTTTTTGCTCCCGTCTGTCTCCCGCTACCATCTGTTTTGATATTGACCACGTCCGCTCTCCCGTCCCGAATGACGACCTGTTTTGATCTCGACCACGTCTGTTGTCCCGTCCCGAACAACGATCCGTTTATGATCTTGACCACGTATCCTCTACTCTCCTGGCTTTCGACCGGTTTCCGATCCCGACCACGTTTCGTTCCACGTTTCGGGTTGCCTGCAGTGCCCCTTCCTGGGGCTTTAAACGAACTTCTGGATTTTAATGTATTCCTTCGCATGTTTTTGATATATTATCTTCCTCTCCCTCCAGCGAGGAAACCGGCGAAGCGGAACTGCATCTCGACGTTCCCGACTCCATCACCACGTGGGTGACGGAAGCGGTGGGCGTGTCCGAAGAAAAGGGGCTGGGCTTGGCCGAGAGGGCGGAGCTTCGGACCTT
The DNA here is from genome assembly GCF_059441175.1 of Urocampus carinirostris. Taxonomy (NCBI): domain Eukaryota; kingdom Metazoa; phylum Chordata; class Actinopteri; order Syngnathiformes; family Syngnathidae; genus Urocampus; species Urocampus carinirostris. The sequence continues at coordinate 39,595,583 of NC_142360.1, read as the reverse complement.
CAAGAACTTCTTCGTGGACTTCACTCTGCCTTACGCTTTGATCCGTGGAGAACAGACCAAAGTTCCTCTCACCGTCTACAACTATCTGCCGACGTGTGCGGAGGTATGAATGACAGGATAGGTGGCGCTGTTTTTGCCCATAGGCACTGTTTTTTTTTTGTACTTTTGAAGTATTCCAGAAATTAATGATATTGTGTCTTTTCACATTTCTGGGCTATTGTAAGCATCTGCCAAGCCTAGCTTGCTGCTAGCATTAGCATCTAGCGCTAACGGCTAGCTTTAGTTCAGGGCTCTGCGGCTACGATATAAAGTGACAATCCAAATCCCTCTATGCCAGGGGTGTCAAACAGGCGGCCCGGGGGCCAGATCAGGCCCGCTAAGGGATTGAATCCGGCCCGCGAGACAGACAACGCTCAGAGAAGCGCAAGAGAAAAACGAGCTGCAGGTCTAAATATGTCCACTTGATGTTGCCAAAGCCAGGTGCCTCTCACAAAGACGGTGTACTTGTATTTCTTCTCTCTCTCTCTCTCTCTCTTTCTCTCTTTCTCTTCCTCCCTTTTTCTCCGTGTCTCTCTTTTTCACTTTCTGTGTCTCTCTCTCTTTCTTTGTTTCTCTTTGTCTCTTTCTCTCTCTCTGTCTTTTTACCTTCTTTTGCTCTCTCTTCCATTTTTCCTTTTCTCTCTTTTGCTCCTGCTTTCCCCTTCTCTCCTTCTCTTTTCTCTCCTTCCCCCTTTCTCTCTTTCTATTTCTCTTTGGATATCATTCTTTCTCTCCATTTCTTTCCCCCTCTCTCACTATTTGTCTTTATATCTTTTTTGTTTCTCACATTCTCTCTCCCTCTCTCTTCTCTCTCTCTCTCTTTCTCCCTTCCTCTCTTTCATTGTCCCACCCTCTCTCTTTTCTCCTTCGCTTTGTCTTATTTCTTTCTCTCTTTTTCTTTCTCTCTAGTACACTAGTCCGGCCCCCGAGAGAATGTTTGTTCTATCGTGTGGCCCCCGAGGTAAAATGAGTTTGACACCCCTGCTCTATGCGATGTTATGTTCTTCATAAAACCCCAACTACATTTCCCACAATGCCGCATCGTTACCGGGCAGTTTATTTAAAGTAACGCACGGCAACGGCGGGGAAAATCAAAACGGACTTTGAAGATGTCTTCTTGCGACCGTTCCAAAGAAAACGGGGCCTCGGACGGGTCGGGTGCCGTGACATCATCCCGTCTGCAGATGTGCGCTTGATTCCGTGTCAGACGGGCGTGGAACATTCCTTCCGTCTCTCCGTTTTCTGCTTCCATTTGATGACTTTGGGAGATAAAGGAGCAGTGTTTTATTCCAGGGGAGGATTTTCTTGCCAGAGTTCGGGGTGAGGTGGGGTCACTGTGGGTTGTCTACCAGAAGGCCCTGTTGGGAAATGTACCTCTCAGTAGGAAAAAACATTTTTCTCTCTTTCTCTCACTTTTTCTCTTACTGTTTCTCTTTCTCTGTTCTCTCTTTTTTCTCACTTGCTTTCTTACTCCATTTTACTCCATCTTTTTACTCTCCCTTTCTCTCTCTCTTTTTTGCTCTTTCTGCTTCTTTCACTCTCTCTTTCTTTTGATCTCTTTCTCTCACTTTTTCTCTTACTGTTTCTCTTTCTCTGTCCTCTCTATTTTCTAACTTGCTTTCTTACTCCATTTTACTCCGTCTTTTTACTCTCCCTTTCTCTCTTTTTTGCTCTTTCTGCTTCTCTCACTCTCTTTCTTTTGATCTCTTTCTCTCTCTTTTTCTCTTACTGTTTCTCTTTCTCTGTCCTCTCTATTTTCTAACTTGCTTTCTTACTCTATTTTACTCAGTCTTTTTACTCTCTATTTCTCTCTCTCTTTTTTTCTCTTTCTGCTTCTCTCACTCTTTCTTTTGATCTCTTTCTCTCTCTTTTTCTCTTACTGTTTCTCTTTCTCTGTCCTCTCTATTTTCTAACTTGCTTTCTTACTCCATTTTACTCCGTCTTTTTACTCTCCCTTTGTCTCTTTTTTGCTCTTTCTGCTTCTCTCACTCTCTTTCTTTTGATCTCTTTCTCTCTCTTTTTCTCTTACTGTTTCTCTTTCTCTGTCCTCTCTTTTTTCTCACTTGCTTTCTTACTCCATTTTACTCTGTCTTATTACTCCCTCTTTCTCACTTTCTCTCTTTCTCTTTCTCTCTCTTTCTCTCTCTCTTTTGCTCTTACTCTCACACTTTTTCTCTCTTTCTCTTTTTCTCTAACTTTTTCTCTTTCTCTCTCTCTCTCTATCCCACTATCTCTTTCCCTCTCTGTCCTCTCTTTTTCTCACTTGCTTTCTTACTTACATTTTACTCCATGTCTTTTTACTCCCACTTCCTCCCTTTCTCCCTTTCTCCCTTTATCCCTTTCTCTTGCTCTTTCTCTTTTTCTCTTTCTCTTTCTCTATCTGTTTCTCTTTCTCTCTCTTTTGCTCTTTCTCTCACACTTTCTTTTTCTCTCTTTCTCTTTTTCTCCTGCTGTTTCTCTTTCTATTTCTCCCTCCCCCCCTCTCTCTCTCTCTCTTTCTCTCGCTCTCTCTCTTTACCTATCTATTTCTCTCCCTTTATCCATTTGTATCTTTTTTTTGTCCATTTCTTTCTTTCTCCCTCTTTTTATCTATTTATTTATCTCTTTCTTCCCTTTATCTCCACGTTTATCTCTCTCTGACATTATTTCTCTTTATTGAGCCCTCACTCTTTATATTGCTCTCTCTCCTTTTTTTCCTCTTTTTCGTCACTTTCTCTCACGCTTTCTTTTTTTATGTCTTTCTCATTCGCCCTCTCTTTCCCTTTTTTCCAGTTTCTGACTCTCTTTCCTCTTTCTACCTCCGTTGCGAGTGGTGCCCGGCTCGGGTGACATCGAGCGGACATGATCGAACTCGCAGCTCGTTTTTCTCTCGTGTTTCTCTCAGCGGTGTCTCGCGAGCCGGATCCTGACCCTCGGTTGGCCCGCGGGCCGCAGGCTTGACACCCGTGTATTAAGATGGAAGCGATGTGGGAAACGGATGGAACGGTCGGGGGCCTCACGATATCGTCCCGCGGGCCACAATTGGCCCTCGGGCCGCGGTTTGGAGACCCTCCGGGGAGATTGGCTATTGACTACTTTTGCCGTTTTTTTTCCAGGTTCACATGAAAGTGTCGGTTCCCAAAGGCGTGAAGTTTATCGGGCATCCCGGCAAACATCATCTGACCAGGAAGAAGTGCCTGGCACCCGGGGAGGCCACCCCCACCAGCGTGGTCCTGGCCTTCGCAGAATTGGGTCCGGCCAACGTCACGGGTAACCCAAAATTCCCATGCCGCTTGCCCACCGTACCGAAGGGCGGGCGCGAACCGGGGAACCCGGCCGGGTGACTCGGGGGTGTCCAGGGTGCGGCCCGCGGGCCGAGTCAGGCCTCCTGAGGGTTTGGATCAACTGGCAAAGCAGCTGGAGCTATATTACCTTCTCTCTTTTTCACTGTCTCTTTCTTTCTTTCTCTTTCTCTCTTTTTTTACTCCCTCTCTGTTTTTTCCCCTTTCTTTGATCACTGTTTCTCTATGTCACTCTCTCTCTTTATTCCCTCTCTATTTTCTCTCTTACTCTTTCTCTTTCTCTTTCTATTATCTATTTCTGTCTCTTTCTTTTCTGTCTCCCTTTCTCTTTTTTTTAATTTTCTCTCTCTTGTCATTTTTTTTCTCTGACTTCCTCCCTGTTTTTTCCCCCTCTCTTTCTTCATATCATTGGCTCTCTTGGTTGTTCTCTCCCTTACGTCTTTCTCTCTTACTCCCTCTATTTTCTCTCTTACTCACTTTTTCTTTCTCTCTTAATTCTCTTTTTGTCACTCTCTATTTTCTCTCTTACTTAGTTTTTTTCCCTCTCCCTTTATCTCTATTTTCTATTTCTCTTTCTTTCTTTCTCTTTCTCTCTTTTTTACTCCTTCTCTGTTTTTTCCCCTTTTTTTGGATCACTGTTTCTCTATGTCACTCTCTCTCTTTATTCCCTCTCTATTTTCTCCCTTACTCTTTCTCTTTCTCTTTCTATTATCTATTTCTGTCTCTTTCTTTTCTGTCTCCCTCTCTCTTTTTTTTATTTTCTCTCTCTTGTAATTTTTTTTCTCTCACTTCCTCCCTGTTTTTTCCCCCTCTCTTTCTTCATATCATTGGCTCTCTTGGTTGTTCTCTCCCTTATGTCTTTCTCTATCTCACTCCCTCTATTTTCTCTCATACTCACTTTTTCTTTCTCTCTTAATTCTCTCTTTGTCACTCTATATTTTCTCTCTTACTCTCTCTCTTTATCTCCATTATCTATTTCTTTCTCCTTCTGTCTTTTGTACTCTCTCTCTGTTTTTTCCCCTTTCTTTGGATCACTGTTTCTCTGTGTCACTCTCTTTATTCCCTCTCTATTTTCTCTCTTACTCTTTCTCTTTCTATCTCTATTATCTATTTCTCTCTCTTTCTTTTCTGTCTCCCTTTCTCTTTTGATCTAGTTTCGCTCTCTTAATCCCTGTTTTTCCTCCCTCTCTCTAAGTTGTTCTCTCCCTTAAGTCTCTCTCTATCTCACTCTCTTTTCTCTCTTACTCAGTTTTTCTTTCTCTCTCATTTTATCTCTATTATCTATTTCTCTTTCTTTCTTTCTCTTTCTTTCTTTTTTACTCCCTCTCTGTTTTTTCCCCTTTCTTTGGATCACTGTTTATTTATGTCACTCTCTCTCTTTATTCCCTCTCTTTCTCACTCTCTATTTTCTCTCTTACTTTTTCTCTTTCTATTTCTCTGTCTTTCTTTTCTCTCCCTTTCTCTTTTGATCTATTTTCTCTCTCTTATAATCTCTTTTTTTCTCTCTCTTACTCCCTGTTTCCCCCCCCTCTCCTTCTTTATATCATTGGCTCTCTAGGTTGCTCCCTCCCTTAAGTCTCTCTCTATCTCACTCTCTTTTCGCTCTAACTCACTTTTCTTTCTCTTCTAATTTTCTCTTTGTCACTCTCTATTTCTCTCTTACTCAGTTTTTCAGTTTTTCTTTCTCTCTCTCTTTATCTCTATTATCTATTTCTCTTTCTTTCTTTTCTGTCTCTTTCCCCCCTTATCCGTCTCTCTTCTTTCTCTTGCACTCTTTCCCAATATCAATGTCTCTCTTCCTCTCTCTAATTTCTCTGTTTTTGCTCTCTCTCTCTCTCTCTCTCTCTTTTCTCTCTTTTCCCCTCTTTTTTCTCTTTATCTTTTTAATCTACTAGTTCGGCCCCTGTGAATTCTTTACTTTACCACGTTGCCCCTGAGCCCAAATGACTTTCATACCCCTAGTTTAACTTGTTCAGTGCCATGGCATATACCGTATTTTCCGCACTATAGGGCGCACCGCATTATAGGGCGCACCCCCAAAAAATAGTTTTTGGTCCTATATCTTCCATAGATAAGGCGCACTGGATTATAAGGCGCTACAATGGGAACGTGGACAAAACAGTCAGATGGTTCAGTCCAACTTATTATCCCCTTAACATTCCCAAAGCTTGCAAAGAAGCAAATACGTGTCGCAGACACGTGCGGATGCGGTGTCCGTACGATGTCACTCAAATGCATCGTTCCATCGTTCGGAAGGTTAAAGTCTTGGGATTCAAGAAATGCCAACCATTCCTTAGTTTCTATTTTCTTTTTCGCTCGCAACTTTACTGTGCATATGACAATAAACACTTGGAATTGAGTTTAATTTAAAAAATTGAGACTCCATTCCATCCATTATCTGCACCGCTTATCACAGAAACATCGATATCACTCTGAAACAAGATACAGGGAAAATATATAGCCGGAGTAGCTCACTGAAATCATTGTGTTCAATATTAATGTGCAACCATGGTCCTCTTATATCCGTGAGGGTAGTAAATCCAGGAGAATAAAATACTTACAAATACAAAATAGTAAAAAAATGCTTTCTGTATGCCGTCAACCACATGCTATACCCATTCACCTTTTTCGGCCAATTGCAGGCTTTGTTTTGCCCCTTTAGCCTATGCTAGCCTGTAAATGATAAAAAGGATCCGCCCGAATAACTTTAGCCAATAGTGATCGATTCAAATGATGATTGACACATTGGTTAGCCAATGAAACGCCGGTATATAAATCCCAGCATACACGGCGGACGACTTCGTGTTCGGGGGAAAATCGAGTCGGCGGCTGCAAGTTAGTTGGAAAACTTAATGTTTATCCATATATAAGGCGCACTGTATTATAAGGCGCATGGTCGGCTTTTGAAAAAAATAAAGACTTTTAGGTGCGCCTTATAGTGCGGAAAATACGGTTAATACATTTTTAGAAGACCAAATCTTTGTCCACACATCGAGGAAGCCCCCACTTCCTTTTCCCAGCAATGAAGCGTGTAGACGGCCCCATGTAGCGAATAGGGGTCCCGAAGCAGTATGGGGAGACTCGCAAGGCATAGACAAAAAGGGTAACAGAGCTGACCAAGTCTCATTGTCATCGTCTGGTCAGAGAGGGATGACGTTTCGTGCACACCTTAGGGAGCGCGATTGGCATGGTGACCGAAATCATGCCATCACTTTCGCTGAAAATTTGGGCGTTCGTGCAGAAGTTTTCTTGGAAACGAGTATTTTCAAGAATGTTCAACAGCTAGAAACTTACTTGTTTTGAATGAAAGATAATGGGTCAAGATTTCTTGTGATATGTCCTATGCCTATTCAGCTACTACAGTACATTATCTGTAGGCTTTCAAGAATAGCAAAAAATTGGGTCCCACCACTTCTTCCCGTTCCATAGAAACAGCTGGCATTGTTTTTAAAGCGAAGTGTTGGGATTTCTGCCAAGCCCTCTGAATGTCAAAGTGAAAAAATTCAACGAATTGCGAATAAACGGCGCAAGTAACTATGACTCTTTTCGGTAGCTCGTACATCGTGATTTAATCGGCGATGCGCGTGAGTGGATGAGCGAGATTCCCCAAGGTCCCTACCAGGTAAAATTTTGGCAGAATCGGCGGGGAAATGTCTAGTACAGAAAAGTAACACAATATAAAGGGTTTGGCTTTGCTAATCAGTTCGTATCAAGCCACTGGGAATGATTTCAGTATGATAAATCAGCAGGAGATATCAGTAGATGCTTTGATCACATCTTTGTCCACACATCGAGGAAGCCCCTACTTCTGGAAAATGAGTGTGTTGGTGGCCCCAATGTCCGCAGTTTTCAATCAACGAGCGAATCAGTCATTATTATTATTATTAATTTGACGTATGTTTCCGTTAATGTAGGTTACGGGCGGTCAATGGGCCCCCCCCTGGGGCCCCTAATATTTCCTTCTCACTCCACACAAACAAAGAGACTCCACTGGCACGGGGCCAACTTTTATCCGTGAACTTTGTTTAGACTAGCTGCCACCTGAGCACATTTCTCATCTTTTAGGACGCTTTTTTTCATCAACATACTGCAAAGGTGTCCAAAGTCTAGCCCGGGGGCCAGTCACGGCCCCTGATCACATATTTACCACCCCGCGGCCTCTGTCTTCACCATTTCACCAGATGATGGCAGTAGCACTGGCCACCTTGCACTCGGATTTCCCTGAGAATTTCGGCCCACCCCATTTCCGACACGGCGACTGTATATCAAAAAAGGAGATCGGAAAAAGTCGGGCAGCCGGGACAGGAGACGGAACCTGGTCAGAGATCGGAACAAGTCGGATAGCTGGGAGGAGCGGGAAGCCAGGGATCGATACAGGAAACAGAATCAGGATCCGGGAAGCCGGGACAGGAGAACGGAGCTTGGATTGTGGATAAATACAGGAAACAGAATCAGGATACAGGTAGCCGGGACAGGAGAACGGAGCTTAGCTCGGGGATCGATACAGGAAACAGAATCAGGATACAGGTAGCTGGGACTGGAGAACAGAGCTTGGATCGGGGATCGATACAAGAAACAGAATCAGGATACGGGTAGCCGGGACAGGAGAACGGAGCTTGGCTCGGGGATCGATACAAGAAACAGAATCAGGATACGGGAAGCCGGGACAGGAGAACAGAGCTTGGATTGGGGATTGATACAAGAAACAGAATAAGGATACGGGTAGCCGGGACAGGAGAACGGAGCTTGGATCGGGGATCGATACAGAAAACAGAATCAGGATCCGGGAAGCCGGGACAGGAGAACGGAGCTTGGATCAGAGATTGATACAGAAAACAGAATCAAGATACAGGTAGTCGGGACAGGAGAACGGAGCTTGCATTGGGTATCGATACAAGAAACCGAATCAGGATACGGGTAGCCGGGACAGGAGAACGGAGCCTTTATCGGGGATCGATACAGGAAACAGAATCAGGCAGGATACGGGTAGCCGGGACAGAGAACCGAGCTTGGATCGGGGATCGATACAGGAAAAAGGTCGGGATCAAAACGGGTGCCAGAGTCAAAAGTGCTTGCCTTGCATGCGGTGAGGTTCGCTGACGGACGGACAAGGAGTGAACGAGAAATAAGAGGATGACTAATGAGGGAACGAGTGGCAGCTGGGTCTGAACGAGTGAGCGCAAGTGTGGGCAATTGGCAAATCGTCACATAATGGTACTATATGTTTTTGATGTAGGTATCAGGTGCAGGTGTTTCAAAAGAAAAAGAAAAAGGTTTAATATCCTTTCATGTGCATAATTAAATGTCCAGGTTAGACACACATTCAGGATAAAATAGAAATTTGTGAAATGAACAAGTGTCGGAAAACCGTAACAACGATTGAACACGAATTCCCCGTTTGACAGCCCGAGCCATCGCTTACAGTGAAACCAGCTGCTGTTCCGACTCGCTCCAGAAAACGGGAAACGATTTGGAGGAAAGAAGGTCGCCTACTGGCATGGACTTTGTACGCAGGACTGTCCTCGTCCAAGTAAGTGAGCCGCAATCCTGTTTCGGGAACCTACGGTCTCTCTTGTCATCTCTTTTTTTCTCTCTCTCTCTCTTACTCCCTGTTTTCCCCCCCTCTCTCTCTAAGTTGTTCTCTCCCTTAAGTCTCTCTCTATCTCACTCTCTTTCTTTTCTCTCTAACTCACTTTTCTTTCTCTCTCTCCTAATTTTCTCTCTTTATCACTTTCTATTTTCTCTCTTTCTCTGTTTTTCTTTCTCTCTCTTTTTATCTCTATTATCTATTTCTCTTTCTTTCTCTTTCTCTCTTTTTTTACTCCCTCTCTGTTTTTCCCCTTTCTTTGGATCACTGTTTCTCTTTATTCCCTCTCTTTCTCACTCTCTATTTTCGCTCTTACTATTTCTCCTTCTATCTCTATTATCTATTTCTCTCTCTTTCTTTTCTGTCTCCCTCTCTCTTTTTATTTAGTACATATGGGCCGGATATAAAATGCTATGTATATCAATTCCACCGTAGATTTCCTATTCTGGTAACTTCAATGTCTGGTTTGGAAGCTACTCTACCCTTGAGTATCGTTCGGTCTAATATATAAAGAGCCCACTCTATATTGAAGCTGTGGTACCACTACCTACAATTTTCATTCATTCTGAGAGTATCTTTGTAAAAATTTGTAAGTTGAGACGTCTTTTGAATGTAAATGCGCTAATCCGTTCCAAGTCCTGCAAAAATATGATATATATTTCTAATAGATCATAAACAAATCATCGGAATATGAACAAAAACATGATAGAATTAGATTACTAGACATTGAACATAAAACAAGAAGCACATGATGTAAAAAAACAAAGAATAAAATATTCGTTCACCTTTCAACTTTAACTGGGGACATAAAGAGCATGCCAGGATTCACACATACACACCAGGTTTCCAGGTAGGGCAGCAGATGGCAGTGCGTACTGTACTGTATTTTTGACTTTGTATCCTGAAACGCCTTTGTAACTTGAAGCAATATTTTCCCATTCAGGTTCTTTGTTACCTGAAACTTTTGTATGTAGAGGAACCACTGTGTGTTCACTGTTGACACATTTTATAATAAAAACCCTCACAACAATAAGTAATTACCCACAAATACTAGAAAAGCACACAACACAACACGCTAATCCTCTCTCTCTCTCTCTCTCTCTCTCACACGCTCTCACTGCGCTGAAGGGAAATACATCTATAAACCTTCCATTTGCAGTTTTTTTGTGACATATTTACAAAAGTACTCTGCTTGCACCTTGTTTTGAAACCGTAATTGATGAAAAAAATGAAGGTCAGAATGAGCCTCAATGATCTTAAATCGTTGTAGGAGTAAGTAGTATATGTGTTGATACAGGACAAAGCTCCTGGCATTATTATTTAGAAATGTTTCCAATTTTCTTATGTCACACAGAGATATAATATTAGGTTTCCAGGTAGAACTCTGGGGGCAGCGAATGGCAGGACGTACTGTACTGTATTTTTTGACTTTGTATCCTGAAACGCCTTTGTAACTTGAAGCAATATTTTCCCATTCAGGTTCTTTGTTACCTGAAACTTTTGTATGTAGAAGAACCACTGTATGTTCACTGCTGACACATTATATGATAAAAACCCACACAACAAACTGTAATTACCCACAAATGCTAGAAAAGCACACAGCACAACACGCTAACCCTCTCTCTTTCACACACACACTCCCACTGCGCTGAAAGGGAATACCCCTATAAACTTTCCGTTTGCAGTTTTTGGTGACATATTTACAAAAGTACTCTGCTTGCACCTTGTTTTGAAACCGTAATTGATGAAAAAAATGAAGGTCAGAATGAGCCTCAATGATCTTAAGTCGTTGTAGGAGTAAGTAGTATATGTGTTGATACAGGACAAAGCTCCTGGCATTATTATTTAGAAATGTTTCCAATTTTCTTATGTCACACAGAGATATAATATTAGGTTTCCAGGTAGAACTCTGGGGGCAGCGAATGGCAGGACGTACTGTACTGTATTTTTTGACTTGGTATCCTGAAACGCCTTTGTAACTTGAAGCAATATTTTCCCATTCAGGTTCTTTGTTACCTGAAACTTTTGTATGTAGAAGAACCACTGTATGTTCACTGCTGACACATTATATGATAAAAACCCACACAACAAACTAATTACCCACAAATGCTAGAAAAGCACACAGCACAACACGCTAACCCTCTCTCTCTCTCACACACACACACTCCCACTGCGCTGAAAGGATATACCCCTATTAACTTTCCGTTTGCAGTTTTTTGTGACATATTTACAAAAGTACTCTGCTTGCACCTTGTTTCGAAACCGTGATTGACGAAAAATTGAAGGTCAGAATGAGCCTCAATGATCTTAAGTCTTTGTAGGAGGGATATGTGTTGATATAGGACAAAGCTCCTGGCATTATTATTATTTTGAAATTTTCCAATTTACTAACGTCACAGAGATATAAGATAAGCTGAAAATTAGTTTTGGGGTTTGTCGTTTTTTTCCTGAATTTCTCCCTAAAATGAATATGTTCTGTTTTCGTTTCTTGCAGCCAGAAGGCTTGCCGAGAGAATACACTTACAGTGTCTTTTTTTGTCCCAACGGTAAGTGAATCCTTCTGTTGGTATACTAAACATAACACCGGGCCCTCAACCACATGCTGCTTCACATAATACAGTAGACACCCTGTTATACAACAAACTATTTTGCGGTGGGGATCAAAGAGTGCTGGATCAAAACTGGTGGTAATTGGAGTACTGTGAAAAAACTTTTGCGTCCCTAACCCCCTCCCTTACCTGATTTCTGTGTTTTTTGCATATTTAACACTCACCAAGGTTTTAAACCAATTTTAATATCACACAGGGACAACCCAAGGACATTTAAAATGGAGTTTTGAATAGTTGATTCTATTACACTTATCGGGCCCTATGTGTAATAGTACTTGAGTTTTTCAGGATCTTCTGGTTAACACCAGAATTTATTGTTTCGTCAACCACAGCAAGTTGTCCTGGTTCTGTGGCAGACTATCACACTACCACCACCATGCTTTACAATTGTCATTATGTCTTTTTTGTCAACTGCTTCGACATTTTTACGCCAGATATAACGAGCTGCACACTGTACAAAAAGTTGAATTTCTCACTCATTCGTACAAAACATGTTTCTCAAAGTTTTGAGTATAATCAAGATGCTTTTTGGCAAATGTAAGAGGACTCATTTGTGACAGCAGAGGTTTTCACCTGGGAACCCTCCTATGGATGCCATTTTTGGGCAGTGTCTTATAGTAGAGTCATGAATCTTAAATGAGGTTTGCAGTTTTCTCTATTTGTGGATAATGGCTCTGACAGTGGTGCGCTGGAGCCTGAACTGAGGCTCGCACTTCCTTGGATATTATCCGAGGTTTTTTTGTAGCCTCTCGGATGAGCCTTCATTGTATTGTATTGTATTGTATTTATTTATTCAGCCAGTATAAACCATAAACATGATATATACAAGAAATCATTTCACTCAATCATGATAAAATAATAGATTTAAAAGAATAAAAAGAATAGAGTAAAAAAGATATTGTAGTATATAATACAAAGTAATTATATAGAATAGTTTCAAAAGAAAGAATATGTAAATAACAAGACTAGAGTAGAATAGGTCAGAGGAACGCCGTTGGCATAATAATACTATACATAATAACCTAAATCAATTCCCATTGAACATACGGATAGGGTAAGGGTTAATACTCCGAATGATTTGAGTCGACGAAGGAAGTAGAGCCTTTGTCTGGCTGACTTTAGAATATCAGTAGCATTGACAGTCCATGTGAGGTCAGCTGACAAGTAAGTACCCAGAAACTTGAATGAATGGACCAGTTCCACCTCACTACCGTTAATTGACAGTGGCACAGGCTTAGTACGGAAATCTATTATCATCTCCTTAGTTTACCTACATTCAATAACAGATTACTCTCATGACACCAGGTGGAAAGTAAATCAATTTCTTCTCCTTATTCAGTTTCGTCTTCGTTTGAAATAAAGCCAGTACTCTGGAGTAGTATTATTTGGTTGACCAGTCATTGGAAGGTGTGCCTCTGTTCCCAGTTTTCTCTATTTGTGGATAATGGCTCTGACAGTGGTGCGCTTCAGCCCTTTACATTTGAGGTGCTAGCTAAATGTAGTACCAAAAAAACTGAAGGATTCACTGGACTTAATATAAGCACGCGCACAGTTTCTGAGCTCTCCGATATTCTTCCAGGAGCAGTTGCGTCCTTTCCTTCCTACATAGGCTCTATTGAATCACTCATAAATGAATTCAATGCTACCCTGGCTAGTGCCCTGGATTCAGTAGCGCCCATCCGGCTTAAATCACGACCTAAAAGACCCACGCCTCGGTTTAATGATGAAACTAGATCCCTTAAACGAGAATGCAGGAAATCTGAAAGAAAATGGCGCGCTACCAAGCTTGAAGTTTTCCATCAAATCTGGTGTGATAGTTTGTTGAAGTATAAAGCGGCCCCGGCCTCTGCAAAATCAGCCTACATTTCGAAGGCGATTGCGTCACAAAAGAACAATCCCAAGTTCCTTTTTGACACTGTAGCATCGCTTACAAGGCAACAGACTATCCCAGATAGCTCCACTCGTTCTGCCCACGACATAATGGTCTTCTTTACTAACAAGATCCAAAGCATACAGGAAGAAATCGCTAAAGACAATATTAATAATCAATGCTACCCTGGCTAGTGCCCTGGATTAATAAAGACAATATTAATTCAACACATACTAAAGCACTCAAATCTATAGATGCACGACATGGTGGCTGTCTTGACTTAGTGCAGGGGTGTCAAACTCATTTGAACTCGGGGGCCACACGATAGAACAAACATTCTGTCGGGGGCCGGACTAGTAGATTAAAGAGAAAGAAAAAGAGGGATAAAGAAATAAGAGAAAGAGGGAGGGAAAAGGAGAGAGGGCGGGGCCAAGAAAGAAAGAGAGGGAGAGAGCGTGAGAAACAAGAGATAAAAAGTCGTGAGAGAGGGGGAAAAGAAAGGGAGAGGAAGAAAGAAATCCAAAGAGAAATAGAAAGAAAGAAGGAGAGACGAGAGAAATGAAAGCGCGAAGGGTAGGAAGAGAGAAAGAGAGAAAAGGAAAAAAGGAAGTTAAAAAGACACTGAGAGAGAAAGACACAAAGAGCAACAATGGAAAAGAAAGAGAGAGACACAGCGAGTGAAAGAGACAAAGACAGAGAGTGGGGAAAAGGGGTGGAAAAGAGAGAGAGAGAGAGAGAGAGAGAGAGAGAGAAAAAGAAATTCAAAGAGAAATAGAAAGACAGAAGGGGAGAAAAGAGAAAAGAAAGCGCGAAGGGTAGGAAGAGAGAAAGAGAAAAGAGAGAAAAGGAAAAAAGGAAGTTAGGGCAAAAGAAGTTAAAAAAGACACAGAGAGAGAGAGAAAGAGACAAAGAGCAACAAAGGAAGAAAAAGAGACACACAGAGTGTGAAAGCGAGTGAAAGAGACAGAGTTGGAGAAAAGGGGTAGAAAAGAGAGAGAGGAAAAGTGGTGGAAAAGAGAGAGAGAGAGAAATACAAGTACAGCGTCTCTGTGAGAGGCACCTGGCTTTGGCCACATCAAGTTGACATATTTCAACCTGCAGCTTGTTTTTCTCTTGCGCTTCTCTGAGTGTTGTCTCGCGGGCCAGATTCAATCCCTTAGCGGGCCTGATCTGGCCCGCGGGCCGCCTCTTTGACACCTGTGACTTAGTGAGTTGTCTCGGTGTGATATCAAAATGGGTTTGATGATCTGAAAAAAGCAAAAACACACAAATCGGGAAGGGGGCAACTACCGTATTTTCCGCACTATAAGGCGCACCGGGTTATGGGGCGCACCCCGAAAAAAATAGTTTTATTTTTGACATACATAAGGCGCACCGGATTATAAGGCGCTACAATGGGAACGTGGACAAAACAGTCATATGATTCAGTCCAACTTATTACCCCTTAACGTTCCAAAAGCTTGCAAAGACGCAAATACGTGTCGAGAACACGTGCGGATGCGGTGTCCGTACGATGTCACTCAAATGCATCGTTCCATCATTCGGAAGGTTCAAGTCTTGGGATTCAAGAAATGCCAACCATTCCTTAGTTTCTATTTTCTTTTTTCACTCGCAACTTTACTGTACATATGACACTAAACACTTGGAATTGAGTTTCATTTAAAAATAGACACTCCATTCCATCCATTATCTGCACCGCTTATCACAGAAACATCAAGTTCAGTCTGAAACAAGATACAGGGATAATATATAGCCGGAGTAGCTCACCGAAGTCGTTTTCTTCAATAATAATGTGCAGCCATGGTCCTCTTATATCCGTGAGTTTAGTAAATCCAGGAGAATAAAATACAAATACAGAATAGAAAAAAATGCTTTCTGTATGCCGTCAGCCACATGCTATACACATTCATCTTTTTCGGCCAATTGCAGGCTTTGTTTTGCCGTTTAAGCCTATGGCAGCCTGTAAATGACAAAAAGGATCCGCCTCTTGACCCCCGAATAACTTTAGCCAATAGTGATCGATTCAAATGATGATTGACACATTGGTTAGCCAATGAAACGCCGGTAAATAAATCCCAGCATACACCGCGGACTACTTGGCGTTCGGGGGAAAATCGAGTCGGCGGCTGCAAGTTAGTTGGAAAACTTAATATTGATCCATATACAGTATAAGGCGCACTGTATTATAAGGCGCATGGGCAGCTTTTGAAAAAAAGAAAGGCTTTTAGGTGCGCCTTATAGTGCGGAAAATACGGTACTTTTTTACGTAATAATCCACGAGACCTTTGTTTCTATCACCAGAGAGAATCCACATTTCCACCCCCAACAAATACGAGTACCAGTACGTGAAAAAGCCGGGCAAAATGAACCAGTTCCAGGTGTCGGTGAAGACCCACAACGACGCCCATTTGGCCCTCTCGCCGACGCCGCACGACAGCGCCGAGATGGTGGAAATCGTGCTGGGGGGGCAGCAGAACACCCGGTCTTGGATCTCGCTGGGTAAGATGGGCGAGCCGCTCGTCAGCGCCCCCACGCCGGGAGTCCTTTCCTGGGATGAGTTCCGGAGCTTCTGGATCGCCTGGAAGGGAGGTCTGGTGCAGGTGGGCATGAAAATCACAGGGTTGGTACGGGTGCTTGAAATCCTTCACAATGCTTGAATTTGGGGTGAAGTGCTTGACATTGTGGCCATTGTCGTGTTTCTTGGCAGTTGCCTTGACAATGACTTCCTGGGAAGCCGGTCAGAGTGCTGGGAAAATTGAATTGGTCGGTTGAATTTTTTATTAAAATGATTGAATGACCAACCAAATTTAGCTACAAGCTAATTAGCAGCAGTCCAAAAAAATGATAGATGGATAGATGGATGGATAGATAGGTAGATACAGTAGATAGACAGATAGATAGATACAGTAGATAGATAGATAGATATAGATAGATAGATAGATACAGTAGATGATACATACAGTAGATAAGTACATACAGTAGATAGATAGAGAGATAGATACATGCAGTAGATAGATACAATAGATAGATAGATCGATACAGTAGATACAAACAATAGATAGATACAGTAGATAGATACAATAGATAGATAGATCGATACAGTAGATACAAACAATAGATAGATACAGTAGATAGATACAATAGATAGATAGATAGATACAGTACATAGGTAGATAGATAGATACAGTAGATAGGTAGATAGATAGATACAGTAGATAGGTAGATAGATAGATATATAGATAGATACAGTAGATAGGTAGATAGATAGATACAGTAGATAGATATATAGATACAGTAGATAGATAGATACAGAAGATAGGTAGATAGAGATTACAGTAGATAGGTAGATAGATAGATACGATAGGTAGATAGATAGATACAGTAGATAGATAGATACAGAAGATAGGTAGATAGAGATTACAGTAGATAGGTAGATAGATAGATACGATAGGTAGATAGATAGATACAGTAGATAGATAGATACAGAAGATAGGTAGGTAGATAGATACAGTAGATAGATACAGTAGATAGATAGATACAGAAGATAGGTAGATAGATAGATACAGAAGATAGGTAGATAGATAGATACAGTAGATAGGTAGATAGATAGATACAGTAGATAGGTATATAGATAGATACAGTAGATAGATATATTGATACAGTAGATAGATAGATACAGAAGATAGGTAGATAGATAGATACAGTAGATAGATAGAGAGATAAATAGATGCATACAGTAGATAGATAGATAGATACAGTAGATAGATACAGTAGATAGATAGATACAGAAGATAGGTAGATAGATAGATACAGTAGATAGGTAGATAGATACAGTAGATAAATAGATACAGAAGATAGGTAGATAGATAGATACAGTAGATAGGTAGATAGATACAGTAGATAGATAGATACAGAAGATAGGTAGATAGATAGATACAGTAGATAGATAGATACAGAAGATAGGTAGGTAGATAGATACAGTAGATAGATACAGTAGATAGATAGATACAGAAGATAGGTAGATAGATAGATACAGTAGATAGGTAGATAGATAGATACAGTAGATAGGTAGATAGATAGATACAGTAGATAGATATATTGATACAGTAGATAGATAGATACAGAAGATAGGTAGATAGATATATACAGTAGATAGATAGATAGATACAGTAGATAGATACAGTAGATAGATAGATACAGAAGATAGGTAGATAGATAGATACAGTAGATAGGTAGATAGATATAGATAGATAGATAGATACAGTAGATGATACATACAGTAGATAAGTACATACAGTAGATAGATAGAGAGATAGATACATGCAGTAGATAGATACAATAGATAGATAGATCGATACAGTAGATACAAACAATAGATAGATACAGTAGATAGATACAATAGATAGATAGATCGATACAGTAGATACAAACAATAGATAGATACAGTAGATAGATACAATAGATAGATAGATAGATACAGTACATAGGTAGATAGATAGATACAGTAGATAGGTAGATAGATAGATACAGTAGATAGGTAGATAGATAGATATATAGATAGATACAGTAGATAGGTAGATAGATAGATACAGTAGATAGATATATAGATACAGTAGATAGATAGATACAGAAGATAGGTAGATAGAGATTACAGTAGATAGGTAGATAGATAGATACGATAGGTAGATAGATAGATACAGTAGATAGATAGATACAGAAGATAGGTAGATAGAGATTACAGTAGATAGGTAGATAGATAGATACGATAGGTAGATAGATAGATACAGTAGATAGATAGATACAGAAGATAGGTAGGTAGATAGATACAGTAGATAGATACAGTAGATAGATAGATACAGAAGATAGGTAGATAGATAGATACAGAAGATAGGTAGATAGATAGATACAGTAGATAGGTAGATAGATAGATACAGTAGATAGGTATATAGATAGATACAGTAGATAGATATATTGATACAGTAGATAGATAGATACAGAAGATAGGTAGATAGATAGATACAGTAGATAGATAGAGAGATAAATAGATGCATACAGTAGATAGATAGATAGATACAGTAGATAGATACAGTAGATAGATAGATACAGAAGATAGGTAGATAGATAGATACAGTAGATAGGTAGATAGATACAGTAGATAAATAGATACAGAAGATAGGTAGATAGATAGATACAGTAGATAGGTAGATAGATACAGTAGATAGATAGATACAGAAGATAGGTAGATAGATAGATACAGTAGATAGATAGATACAGAAGATAGGTAGGTAGATAGATACAGTAGATAGATACAGTAGATAGATAGATACAGAAGATAGGTAGATAGATAGATACAGTAGATAGGTAGATAGATAGATACAGTAGATAGGTAGATAGATAGATACAGTAGATAGATATATTGATACAGTAGATAGATAGATACAGAAGATAGGTAGATAGATATATACAGTAGATAGATAGATAGATACAGTAGATAGATACAGTAGATAGATAGATACAGAAGATAGGTAGATAGATAGATACAGTAGATAGGTAGATAGATACAGTAGATAGATAGATACAGAAGATAGGTAGATAGATAGATACAGTAGATAGGTAGATAGATACAGTAGATAGATAGATACAGAAGATAGGTAGATAGATAGATACAGTAGATAGATACAGA
>NC_142360.1:39491514-39571514 GCF_059441175.1 Urocampus carinirostris | reverse complement strand
AACTTGACAAATTTAGTACTTAAAAACACAGACCTACTATATTATCTTTCCCTGAGTCTGCAAAGAAAAATATACTACATACATACTACTTATATACTTACAGTAATACTATAATACAGAAATAAGAAAAAATATTACGAAAGCAATACTACAGAAAAAATAAAGAGACCTATCATAATTGTGTCCTTATTCTGCAAAGAAAAAAATACGAAAGACATACAATTAAAATAATACCACAATAATACTATCAAACAGAACTATTACTTCAGAAATACTACAAAAGTACTACAAAACCCAATATCAAATGTATTGCTTCAAAACTGAAACCTATTATATTATTTTGTCTTGATTTCCTGAAGAAAAGCATACACCAGACATACTACTAAAATACCACTAGAGTAATACTATAATACAAAAATATTACCACAAAATAATACAAAATACTACTAGAGAAATAATAAAACGTACTACAAAACTTAAGTGTTGTGCCTAAGAACAAATATCTATTATATTATTTCGACTCAATTCTGTAAAATAAAACATCCGACGGACAACTACTCAAATACTATCACAGTACTTTTATAATATTACTTCAGAAATACTACAAAAGTACTACAAAACCCAATATCAAATGTATTGCTTCAAAACTGAAACCTATTATATAATTTTGTCTTGATTTGCAGAAGAAAAGCATACACCAGACATACTACTAAAATACTACTAGAGTAATACTAGAATACAAAAATATTACTACGAAATAATACAAAATACTACTAGAGAAATAATAAAACGTACTACAAAACTTAAGTGTTGTGCCTAAGAACAGATATCTATTATATTATTTCGACTCAATTCTGTAAAATAAAACATACGACGGACAACTACTAAAATACTATCGCAGTATTTTTATAATATTACTACAAAAATACTACAAAACCCAATTTCAAAGCGTGAACAAAAGCGATAACATTCCCACAGGAATGTTCTGACCTGCGCAGCACAGACGCTATTATTGTTTGGACTAAAAGAGATAATAGATCTCGGCTTTTTCTTCGGAATGTAAATAAGCGTGTACATGTACTCTCTATTTCTGGAATTTCTGCTACAGTACGTCGTGATAGTAGTTGAGATCCCAGCTTTTGTAGTAGAAGTATTACTTTTGGCGCACGCTCTGCTGCGACAGTACTTTCTCGGAAAAGGAATTTTCCCAAGGGGACCGAATGAATTGTATTTTATACTATGGGGATTTAAAATCGTGTAGTAGTACATGTAGTACGAGGGGGAGGTATTTGTAAAACTCTGTGGTACTTGTAACAGTTGAGTTGTAGTAGTACTTGTAGCCATAGTTGAAATACCGTGACTAATGCTTGCAGTATTTATTATTCGTAGCCATACTTTTGACCCTTGTAGTAATTTTAGTAGTGCTTGCAGTACCAGTAGCAGTGTGTACATTACTCATATTACCAGTAGTACTGTCGTATTGTAGTAGTATTTCTGTGGTTTTATTTCTGTCGTAGTATTTTTTTCGGAACGAGACAAAATAATATAATAGGTTTCTGTTTTTAAGCAATACATTTGATTTTGGGTTTGATAGTATTTTTGTAGTGTTTTTTTAGTCATATTTTTGTATCATAGTATTACTGCGTTAGTATTTCAGTAGTATGTCTGTCGGATGTTTTTCTTTACAGAATCGAGACAAAATAATATAATAGGTATCTGTTTTCAAGCACAACACTTTTTAAGTTATTTAATATGTTTTATTATTTCTCTAGTAGTATTTTGTATTGTAGTAATATTTCTGTATTATAGTATTACTATAGCACAGTTTTAGTAGTATGTCTGTGGTATTTTTTTCTTTTCCAAATTAAGACAACATAATATAATTGATCTGTTTTTAAGGTATACATTCGATATTGGGTTTTGTAGTATTTTTTTAGTATTTCAGTAGTAATATATCTGTATAATAGTATTATTGTGGTATTATTTTAATTGTATGTATTTAGTATATTTTTCTTTGCAAAAAAAAAACAAAAAAATATATTAGGTATCTGTGTTAAGTTCTGTAGTATTTTTGTAGTATTTCTTTAGTAACATTTTGTCTTATTTGCGTAGTATTTTTTCTGTATTATGGTAGTACTCTAGTACTGTTTTAGTAGTATGTACGTAGTATGTTTTTCTTTTCCAAATCAAGACAAAATAATATAATGGATCTCTGTTTTTAAGCAATACACTCGATATTGGGTTTTGTAGTATTTTTGTAGTATTTCAGTAGTAATATTTCTGTATAATAGTATTATTGTAGTATTATTTTAATTGTATGTCTTTAGTGTGTTTTTCTTTGCAGAATAAAGAAAAAAATATATATTAGGTCTGTTTTTTTAAGCAGAAAATGGGTTAAGTTCTGTAGTATTTTGGTAGCATTTCTTATTTCTGTAGTAATAGTTCTGTATTATAGTCTTACTGTAGTAGTATATTGGTAGTATGTATGTAGTATGTTTTTCTTTGCAGAATCATGGCAAAATAATATAGTATGTCTCTGTTTTAAGCACTAAATTTTATTTTTCTACTAGTATTTTGTATTTTTTTGTAGTAATATTACTGTATTATAGTATTACTATACTAGTATATTGATGGTATGTATGTAGTATGTTTTTCTTTTCCAAATCAAAGGAAAATAATATAGGTCTCTGTTTTAAGCCCTAAATTTGATAATAGGTTTTGTAGTATTTTTTTATTTTTTTTCTAGAATTATTTTGTATTATTTTTGTAGTAGTATTTCTTTAGTATAGTAATACCCTAGTGCTATTTTAGTAGTATGTCTGTAGTATGTTTTTCTTTTCCAAATCATGGGAAAATAACATGATAGGTCTGTTTTTAAGCACTAAATTTGTTTTGTAGTATTTTTGTATTATTTCGCTAGTAGTATTTGGCATTTTTTGCATTTTTGTAGTAATATTACTGTATTATTGTTTTACTCCAGTACTATTTTAGTAGCATGTAGTTTGTTTTTCTTTTTCTAAGCAAGGGAAAATAATCTCATAGGTCTCTGTTTTAAGCTCTAAATTTGATAATGGGTTTTGTAGTATTTTTTTATTATTCCTCTAGAAGTATTTTGTATTATTTTTGTAGTAATATTTCATTAGTATAGTAATACCCTAGTGCTATTTTAGTAGTATGTCTGTAGTATGTTTTTCTTTTCCAAATCATGGGAAAATAATATGATAAGTCTGTTTTTAAGCACTTAAATTTGTTTTGTAGTATTTTTGTATTATTTCGCTAGTAGTATTTGGCATTTTTTGCATTTTTGTAGTAATATTACTGTATTATTGTTTTACTCCAGTACTATTTTAGTATGTTTTTCTTTTCCAAATCAAGGGATAATAATATCATAGGTCTCTGTTTTAAGCTCTACATTTGATCATGGGTTTTGTAGTATTTTTGTAGTATTTCTGTAGTTTTGTGTTTTTCTCTCGTAGTATATTGTATTATTTCTATTTTATAGGACTAC
The DNA here is from genome assembly GCF_059441175.1 of Urocampus carinirostris. Classification (NCBI taxonomy): domain Eukaryota; kingdom Metazoa; phylum Chordata; class Actinopteri; order Syngnathiformes; family Syngnathidae; genus Urocampus; species Urocampus carinirostris. Next base: position 39,568,006 of record NC_142360.1, on the reverse strand, counting down.
TGTTGTAGTTTTTTAGTAGTATGTCTGTTGTATATTTTTCTTTGCAGAATCAAGGTAAAATGATATAATAAGTCTGTTTTCAAGCACTAAATTTGATATTGTTTTGTAGTATTTTTCGTAGTATTTGTTTTTATTAGTAGTACTTTATTTTTCAAATCAAATATATTTTTATTTTATGTGGTTTGGCAAAATCCTGCCTGGCCTCAGTTTACTCCCCCTTGCGTTAAACCCACTGATATTCTTCTTCCCCCCTATTTTTCTCCCTCATCGGCGCCCCCTTCAGGTTGACGGCCTTCGTGTTGAAATCCTTCGCCCAGTCTCGGGGTTTTATCTTCATCGATCCCGAGGAACTGCGCGCCGCCAAATCTTGGCTCATACGGCACCAACGTCCCGACGGTTCCTTTCCCGCTTTGGGGAGGATTCTCAACAAAGACCTGCAGGTAAATTGCTTCATCTAGTATGTTGTCCGCACGATACGGAGCCCCCTCCCCCTAAAATAGGCTTTTTTCCTATATTTATCATTCATAAGGCGCACCTGACTATAAGGTGCATAAGACTGAGGCCAGAGTAAGCGGTAGCGTGTCTATTCGGTATATAATAGTGCAGGGGTGTCGAAGTTATTTTAGCTGGGGGGCCGCATGCTAGGAATAAAAAAGGCATGGGGGGCAGACTAGTACATTGGAAAGAAAGAGAAAATGGAGGAAGAGGGAGATAAAAAAGAGAGACAACAAAGGAGGCAGTGTAATAGAGGGAGAGAGAGGGAGAGAGAGAGAGCAAGGGAGGCAGAGAGAGAGAGAGAGAGAGAGAGAAATGAGGAGAGATAAAGATAGAAAGCGAGAGAGATAGCTAGGGAGAGATAAAGACGGAGAGAGGGAGAAAGAGGGAGAGCAAGAGAGAAAGAGAGAGAGAGAACAAGGGAAGCAAAGTGATAGAGGGAGAGAGAGAACAGGGGAGGCAGAGTGATAGAGGGAGAGAGAGAGAGAACAAGGGAAGCAAAGTGACAGAGGGAGAGAGAGAGACAGAGAGAAAGAGAGAGAATTGAGGAGAGAGAGAAAGAGAGAATTAAGGAGAGAGAAAGAGAGAGAGATAGCTAGGGAGAGATAAAGAGAAAGAGAGAGGGAGAGAGAGAACAAGGGAGGCAGAGTGATAGAGGGAAAGAGAGAACAAGAGAGGCAGAGTGATGGAGGGAGAGAGAGAGAGAACAAGGGAGGCAGGGTGACAGAGGGAGAGAGAGAGAATTGAGGAGAGAGAGAAAGAGAGAATTAAAGAGAGAGAAAGAGAGAGAGATAGCTAGGGAGAGATAAAGAGAGAGGGAGAGAGAGAGAACAAGGGAGGCAGAGTGATAGAGGGAAAGAGAGAACAAGAGAGGCAGAGTGATAGAGGGAGAGAGAGAGAGAGAACAAGGGAGGCAGAGTGACAGAGGGAGAGAGAGAGACAGAGAGAAAGAGAGAGAATTGAGGAGAGAGAGAAAGAGAGAATTAAGGAGAGAGAAAGAGAGAGAGATAGCTAGGGAGAGATAAAGAGAAAGAAAGAGAGAGGGAGAGAGAGAACAAGGGAGGCAGAGTGATAGAGGGAAAGAGAGAACAAGAGAGGCAGAGTGATAGAGGGAGAGAGAGAGAGAGAGAACAAGGGAGGCAGAGTGACAGAGGTAGAGAGAGAGACAGAGAGAAAGAGAGAATTGAGGAGAGAGAGAGAGAGAGAGAGAGATAGTTAGGGAGAAATAAAGACAGAGAGAGGGAAAAAGATAACTAGGAAGGGATAAAGACTGAGAGAGGGAGGGATAAAGACAGGGAGAGAGAGAGGTAGGGAAAGAGATATAAAGGAAGAGAGCGATAAAGAGAGACAAAGAGAGAGGGGGAGGGGTAAAGACAGAGAGGGAGAGATAAAAAGGCAGCGTGAACAAGGGAGGCAGAGAGAGAGAGAGAGAGAGAGAGAGAGAGAAAGAAAGAAAAAAGAAACAGTGAAATGAAGAGAGGGGGCGGGGGTACCACAATAGAGAGCAATAGAGAGAGAGAGAGAGATTTCAAGTAACTCAGAACTTTGGAATGGATGGAACGACGGCGTCCCCTTTTGGACAGTTCCCGAACTTCTAATTTAAACATCCATGGAAATGTATTGATAAAATCATGTTCTCACTGTTCGCAATTATTGGAGGGACATTCTCAAGTACAGAATTTCTCACTTCTTTGGCTTTCTAACAAGTGTAGCCATTTCAAACACCGTCACCTGATGCTGAGAGTATCAGATATGTAAGACCACGCCCATAGAGATATGATCTGGTCGAGCGTCACTGGTGCATATAAAAAGATTTGGCTGAAAGATAGCCGCTCTCTTTTTCAACTACTTGACTTGCAAAAACTGTACGCATTTCCCATTGCGTCCGCCATATTGGATTAGAAGGCGCACTTTTCCAATTTCTGTCCATTTTGGTGTATCTCATAGTCCGGAAATTACGGTAATTCTTCTTAATCAAGCCCATTTTCTCTGGTTTTCTATGGCAGGGCGGGATCCAGGGCAAGATCTCGCTGACGGCTTATGTGGTGGCAGCACTCCTGGAAACCGGAATATCGACGGACGTAAGAACAGAACTCTGGACTGGGAAGAATGGATCAGGAATCCTGATTATTCTTTGGTTGCCATTGACAACTATAGACGTCAAAGATCCATTTTTCAAACGCGAGTGGTGACTAAAGATGAGGGTTGGAATTTTTAGCAATGGGGATCAGGGTTAGTGGTTAAGATTAGGGGCTTATGTTAAATATGGTTGAGTGGGTTAGGGTTAAGGGTTAGGGGGTTAGAATGAGAGGAATGAGATTAGAGTTAGGGGTAAGGGGTGAAGGTTTGGGTTGGCATTGGCGATTAGGTTTAAGTGGTAGGGTTTAGGGATAAAGGCGTAGTTTTTGGGGGGTTAGGGTCTCTTTTTACCTCTCTTTCTCATTTTCTCTTTCTCTTGTTATTTCTCCTTCTTCTTTTTCCTCTCTTTCATTCTCACACTCTCTCATTCCCACCCCTTATCCATGTCTTTCTTTCTCTTTTGTCTCTCTCTTTCTCTTTGGTCTCTCTTTTTTCTCTACCTCTCTTTCTTTTGTCACTTTTTTTCTTTCATTCTCTCTCTTTTTACCTCTTTGTGTCACATTCTTTCTTTTTTTACCCAAAAAGTAAATGACTCACTCTCTCTTTCTTTCTATGTCCCGTGTTCTTTCTCTCTCTCTTTTCCTCTCTTTCTTTATTGCCCTTTCTCGTTATTATCCTTCTTCCATTTCTTTCTCTCTCTCTCTCGTTCTCTCTCTCTATCTCTCTCTCTCTCACCTCACTTTCTTTTTTCCTCCTGCTGACTCTTTCTTTCTGTCGTTTCACTTCCCTTATTCTTTTTATCTTTCTCTTTTTTCACTTTTTTTCTCTATATTCATTTCCCCTTTCATATCTCTATTCTGCTCTCTTTTTCTCTCACTGTTACTCTGTCTCCCTTGTTCTCCCTAACTGTTTATCACTCTCTCTTTCCCTCCATTTCCCCCCCTCTTTCTCTCTCTCTTTCTCTCTCTTTCTGTTTCTCTTTCTCTCTCCGTCACCTCACTTTGTCTCCTTTTCTCCTGCTGACTTATTTTCTTTCTGTCGTTTCACTTCTCTTATTCTTTTTATCTTTCTCTTTTTTCTCTTTCTTTTTTCTCTCTCTATTCATTTCCCCCTTCTCCTCCATTCATATCTCTATTCTGCTCTCTCTTTTTCTCTCACTGTTCTTCTCCCTATCTGTTTATCGCTCTCTTTTTCCCTCCCTCTCTTTCTCTGTCTTTTTCTCCCTCTCTCTCTCTCTTCAACTTACTAGTCCGGCCCCCGTAAGATTTTTTTAGAGCATTTGTGGCCCTCAGCTAAAACCAGTTTGACACCCCTGGTCTAACTCTTTCTATTTTCTCTCTGTAATTTACACTTTAATTTTCTTTCTTTCTATTTTTCTCTTTCTTTCCCTTTTTTGACTTCTCTCTCTCTTTCTCTCTCTCTCTCTCTCTCTCTCTCTGTCTTTCTTTCTCTCTCTCTCTCTCTCTCTCTTTCTGTTTGTCTCTCTGTCTTTCTCTCTCACTCTTTCTCTCTCTTTCTGTTTCTCTTTCTCTCTCTCTCCCTCACCTCACTTTGTCTCTTTTTCTCTCTGTCGTTTCACTTCTCTTATTCTTTTTATCTTTCTCTTTTTTCACTTTCTTTTTTCTCTCTTTATTCTTTTCCCCTTCTTCTCCATTCCTATCTCTATTCTGCTCTCTTTTTCTCTCACTGTTGTTCTCCCTATCTGTTGATCGCTCTCTCTTTCCCTCCCTCTCTTTCGCTGTCTTTTTCTCCCTCTCTCTTTCTCTTCAACTTACTCGTCCGGCCCCCGTGAGATTTTTTGAGAGCATTTGTGGCCCCCAGTTTGACACCCCTGCCTTAAATGGCGTCTAATGGAATGTGTCCCGATGGTTTTAAGGAAGAGAAGGTGTCGGTGGCCAAAGGCAAGGACTTCCTGGAGAGCAACACGTACTCGGCAGATGAGCCGTACACGGGGGCCCTGGTGGCCTACGCTTTGGCCCTCCTTCGCAGCCCCTTCGCGCCCCTGGCCCTTCGCCGCCTCAACCACATGGCCATCGTGCAAGGTGACTGCAACCCATGTTCCCTCTAAGCTGTGCTTTTCTGCGCACGAGAAAATCTAGCCAGCTCACAAAAATCAGGGCTCCAAATTGCTCATTAAGAAGCCAATTAAGTCAAAGTGACAGTGCATGAAGGTCAAAATACCCGGGTTCCCCTGACGCTGTGTTCTAAATAAGGTATTTTGAAGTCGAGTCGAAGTAGAACGAAGTTGAGTAAAGTCAGTAGAGTTTTTTGAGAACCGGCTTCTTCGGCTCGGCTCACTAAAAGTGAACAGGCTCTTTCGGGTCCTAAACGGCTCTTCAGGTTAAATGAAATGAAATGAAACGATCTGCATTTCTCTAGCGCTTTTCAAGTCAATGACTTCCCAAAGCGCTTTACAGTGTGCTTCACATTACCCAATAGCGGCCTTGCAGCCATGTAAGGCGCTAACCTGCTTATTGGGGGTATTAGGGGTTCAGTGTCTTACCCAAGGACACTTCCACATGTAACACGGACGAACCGGGATTCGAACTGGGATCCCTTGATCCCAAGACGAGCGCTCTAGGTTGGGTTAGGTTGTTTTTGCTTCTTTCATCCCTACACGACCAAATATGATGTAAAATTGTGCACAAAATGACTTAAAGGAAGGGGGGAGATAGAACAAAAAAGAAAAAAAAATACCAAAATGAAAAAGTAGTGAAAAGCTGAGGAAAAAAAGAAACGAAAGGAAGAGAAAAAAAGAAGGAAAAATTTAGAAAAAAGCCAGAAAAAAAAAGAAAGAAACAAAGGAAAAAAAGGGAATAGAGATCAAAAAGCTAGGAAAAAATAAACACAATGAGATTATTTTAAAGGAATGAAGAAAAAGAAAAAAAAACAGGGAAAAAGAAGAAAATGTTTGTGTTGCATTCAAATAACTTCCAATGATACCAAGTCAATCTTGTTGCCAACATTGTACTCCCACAAAAAAAAAAAATTAAGTACAGTTGTGTATCGTGCAACCGACTCAAAGAGCCCCCAAAAATGTTAGTATTATGCCACAAAAGATACCAGGAAAAAAAAATAGAAATCTTGTGAAAGAATTGCATGCTGAGTTTGGTTGCATCAGTTTTTTCGCAGGAAATATAATGATAAAAAACACATTATGATTTCCTCAAAAATCTATTTTTTGGAATCACGAAATAAGCTAAAAAATAAATAAAGGAATTAAAAATTAAATATAGTGGTCTTAAAAATCTGATACTCGCAGTATCGGGTGGCGGTGTTTGAAATTGCTAAACTTGTTTTTTCCCCCTCACTTTTTCTTTCTTTATCTCTCTCATTCTTACACTCACTCTTTTTCCTCTCACTTTCTCTCTTTGTCTTTATTTTCTCTCATTCTTCTGATCTTTCTCTTTCTATTTCTCATTTAATTTCTCTTTTTATTTATTTATCTTGGTTTTCTGTCTCTTTCTCCACCCCCCTCTTTATTGTGCTCTCCCTTTCTCTCTCTCTCTTTTTCTTTCCCTATTTTCTATTTATACCTCTCAAATTCTTTCTCTTTCACTCTTTCCTTTCTTCGCTCACTTTTTTCTGTCTTTCTCACTCCCTTTCTTTATCGCTCTCATTCTTACACTCACTCTTTTCCTCTCGCTTTCTCCATCTTTTTTTTCTCGCATTCTTCAGATCTTTCTCTTTCTACTTCTCACTTAATTTCTCTTTTTGTTTATTCATCTTTCTTTTTCTGTCTCTTTCTCCACCCCTCTCTTTATTGTGCTTTCTCTCTCTCTCTCTCTCTTTCTCTCTCCCGCTCTCCCTTTTTTCTATTTATGTCTTTGTTTCTCTTTAAATCTTTCCTTTTTTCGCTCACTTTTTCTGTCTTTCTCACTCCCTTTGTTTATCTCTCATTCTTACGCTCACTCTTTTCCTCTTGCTTTCTCTCTTTGTCTTTTTTTTCTTTGCATTCTTCTGATCTTTCCCTTTCTATTTCTCACTTCATTTCACTTTTTATCTATTTTCTGTCTCTTTCTTGACCCCCCTCTCTTTACTGTGCTCTCTCTTATGTCTCTCACTCTTTCGCCCTTTTTCTGTCTTACCTTCCCTCTCTTACACTGTCACCCTTGCTCTCTCTCTTTTTTATCTCTTTCTTTCCTGCTCTTTCTTTTTCACCCTCTTTCTCTCCGTTTTTTGACTTCTCTCTCTCTCTCTCTCTCTCTCTCTCTCTTTCTCTTTCTTTTTTTCTCTCTTTCTCTTTCTTTTTTTCTCTCTCTCTTTTTATCTATTTCTTTCCTGCTCTCTCTTTTTCTCTATCTTTCTATTTTTCTCTTTTTCACCCTCTTTCTTTCCGTTTTTTGACTTCTCTCTCTCTCTCTCTCTCTCTCTCTTTCTCTTTCTCTTCCTTTTTTTCTCTCTTTCTTTCTTTTTTTCTCTCTCTCTCTCTTCCTCTCTCTCTCTTTATCTTTCTCTTTCTTTTTTCTCTCTTTCTCTTTCTTTTTTTCTCTCTCTTTTTTATCTCTCTTTCCTGCTCTCTCTTTTTCTCTTTCTTTCTATTTTTCTCTTTCTTTTTCACCCTCTTTCTTTCCGTTTTTTGACTTCTCTCTCTCTCTCTCTCTCTGTTTCTCTCTCTCTTTCTCTTTCTCATTCTTTTTTCTCTCTTTCTCTTTCTTTTTTTCTCTTTTTTATCTCTCTTTCCTGCTCTCTCTTTTTCTCTTTCTTTCTATTTTTCTCTCTTTTTCACCCTCTTTCTTTCTGTTTTTTGACTTCTCTCTCCCTCTCTCTTTTTCTCTCTCTCTTTCTCTTTCTTTTTTTCTCTCTTTTTCTTTTTTTCTCTCTCTCCCTTTCTGTCTCTCTTTCTGTCTCTCTCTTTCTCTTCTCTCTTTCTCTTCTCTCTTTCTCTTTCTATTTTTCTCTCTTTCTCTTTCTTTCCTACTCTCTCTTTTTCTCTTTCTATTTTTCTCTTTCTTTTTCACCCTCTTTCTTTCAATTTTTTGACTTCTCTCTCTCTCTTTCTCTCTCTCTCTTTCTCTTTCTTTTTTTCTCTCTCTCTCTTTCTGTCTCTCTTTCTCTCTCTCTCTCTTTCTGTCTCTCTCTTTCTCTTCTCTCTTTCTCTTAAACCTACTAGTCCGGCCCCCGTTTTGCTAGCATGTGGCCCCCCAGCTAAAATGATTCTAAATTGTTCCATGTATAAATATGTAATACGGTTGAGTAGAACATATAAAGTAGGTATAAACGATGATACAATATATCATAAATAATACTATTCACTAATATACACAAATATATTGGCAGACGGCTTAACTCACTGGAGCTTGATCGGCAGCAGCATGACGGACGAAGACACCTTCATGGGGTTCAGCGACGGCCTCTCCCAAACCGGTAAGCCGCCGGTGCGGTCAGCTAGGGTCCCGACTAAACCGGTCTTTTCCCAGTGGTTTCGGCGGAAGTGGAGATGACGGCCTACGGTCTTCTGACCTACACCCTCCTGGGGGACGTAGCGTCCGCCCTACCGGTGGTCAAGTGGTTATCGCAGCAGCGCAACGCACTCGGGGGATTCTCTTCTACGCAGGTGAGATCGGAAACCGCTTGACGTCTATAACCGTCTTTGGCAACGAATGACAATGGAGATTTGATGTTTGTAACATGTAGTAAATGAGATAATGACGTGTAGGGATTTTTCTAGCTTTAAAAAAAAAAAAAATGAACTTACTTTGAGTTCTTTGAGTTCTGATATGAATGACTGAACCCGAGAAAATGGATTCAATGAACCAGGCCGATTGAAATAACACACACAATTTATAAACACAGAGAATTAATGATAGGGAAAAAGGGCGAGGGGAAGGCGTCAGAGATTATGAGAGTTTTCGAACGCTAAATGTCACTAACACAAAAATAAAGTTATGATATTTTGAAAATCGTTACGAGTGAATTATTCTTTACTGCAATCAGAAAACAAAATTGCCTCTAGGTGTTCCTTGTGCTCCACCATAAATCTTTTTTTCCTTAAAGGATGCTAGAATTTCCTACACTGATCAAAAAATGAACTTTGAGTTCTTTGAGTTCTGATATGAATGACTGAACCCAAGAAAATGGATTCAATGAACCAGGCCGATTGAAATAACACACACAATTTATAAACACAGAGAATTAATGATAGGGAAAAAGGGGGAGGGGAAGGCGTCAGAGATTATGGGAGTTTTCGAACGCTAAATGTCACTAACAAAAATGAAAGTTATGATATTTTGAAAATCATTACGAGTGAATTATTCTTTACTGCAATCAGTAAACAAAATTGCCTCTAGATGTTCCTTGTGCTCCACCATAAATCTCTTTTTCTCTAAAGGATGCTAGAATTTCCTACACTGATCAAAAAATGAACTTTGAGTTCTTTGAGTTCTGATATGAATGACTGAACCCAAGAAAATGGATTCAATGAACCAGGCCGATTGAAATAACACACACATTTTATAAACACAGAGAATTAATGATAGGGAAAAAGGGGGAGGGGAAGGCGTCAGAGATTATGGGAGTTTTCGACCGCTAAATGTCACTAACACAAAAATAAAGTTATGATATTTTGAAAATCGTTACGAGTGACCAACCAACAAACCAGCCAGGCAGGATAAAAGAGCCATGCTATCGCTCAGCCAATTCTTTTTGTACAGACCAGTGACGCTCGATCAGATCATGCCTCTATGGGCGTGGTTTACGACATCTGATACTCGCAGTATCGGGTGACGGTGTTTGAAATGGCTAAACTTCTCAGGAAGCCAAAGAAGTGAGAAATTTGCGTCAAACAGAGTTGCTGGATACAACCGGAATGTTTGATGTTTGTTCTTACATTACACATAGTCCGGTGTTTTTCCCGAATTGCTCAGTCCACAATTGAATGGATTTGGGAGTACAGTCCATAAACATGCCCGATTAAAGTCGCCGTCGACGATAAAGCTCCGTTGGGGTGTGCAAGCTGCTGTTTATTGATAGCAGCGGGCAGGAGATTTAGCGCTATGCTAACGTTAGCATCCGGTGAAACGGTAATACCCGTCAATGGTAGTGAATGAGATCATGACTTTACTTCTCTTTTTTTACTTTTGTTATTCTATTTTTTCTTTTGTTTCTTTTTTTGTTATTTTTTCTCCTATTAAAGTATTATAATGTCTTATATATTATTCATTGCCGATTGCTATTTTATTGTTTAATGTCTACTGTATATTTGTGACAAGGTTCTATAACACAATACCTGTCTGTTTTACTCTATTCAACTGACTCAAATACTGCTTTTTTGAAGTAACGGAAATAGTTACTTTCCCTGGTAACTAGTTACTTTGACTAACGAGTAACTCAGTTACTAACTCTGTAATGGGGAACTCTAACGAATGACTTTTTTTTTTAAAGTAACGTGCCCAACACTGCATATATTTCACGGCACAGTGGTTGAGGAAAAACTGCATGATTGGCTACAAGAAAGCACCTAGTGCAGCAACACACGTAGAAGTAGAAAAACAAACATTTCTCGGCAATGAAAATTCTCATTTTCTCCAAGGACACGTGCGTGGCCCTGCAAGCCTTATCCGAATACGCCATCCTGTCCTACGTGGCGGGGGTCAACCTGACCATCTCGTTGGCCTCCACCAACTTGGACTTCCAGGAGAGCTTTGAACTCCACAAGGACAACAAGAAACTTCTTCAGCGTGCCAAGGTGCCGGATTACATCGATCACTGGTTATACATTTGAAAATATATATATTCAGGGTTTGTACGGGTGCTTGGAATCCTTTAAAAAAGGCTTGAATTTAAATGAGGAAAATGCTTGGATTTTGGGTGGAGTGCTTGAAAATGCTTGAAGTTGTTGCCATTTTCATGTTTCTTAGCAGTCTGACTCTATAGAACGCGCAATATATGAATTCTTTTTAAATAGTGCTATAAAATGACACCAACACGCCTGCTCTGTCTGGCCTTGTCAGGTAAAGCACCACCGCCCCCCTGCTGGTCGCATCCTAGAGGACAGCTCTATTTAAAAAACGCCTCTTTTGGCTCAGCTCACTGAGAAGAGCCGACTCTTTCGGCTCTCAAGTGGCTCCTTTTTTTTTTTTTTTTCAATGTATGATGAATTATTTCAAGTTTTGCAGGGGATCCCTATAAAACACCCGAAACATAATTTAGAATATTAACAGATATACAAAAATAATCCAAAATATTTAATAATATTTCAGCTTTTTACAGGCTGCACGGATTTAAAGCCGTACGACATCCTTAACATTACAAAAATAAAACATGAAAAATATCAACTCTGTCAATAAATTGTAAAATACAAAAAAAATGAACGGTTTGCACGAAAATTTTTACCAATTAAGACACAGATCCTCTGGAAAACACGCAAGATAGCAGCAAGATAGCGACTTAATTTTAGTCATCAAAGGCAACAACAAAATATTATTTTTCATTTAAGGCTATTCATTTGAAGTAACGGAAGACCATGTCGCTAATGTTAGCTTGAACGCACGCAAGGGGACAAGCTTTGATGATGTAGCCGCTAGCATCGGCGACTTCCGTGGTTAGCAGTAATGATGCCAATTCATTTACTTTTTTGGGGTAATTTTCAATTTAGGTTTTTCACCAAAAGTAGCGGTGCCACACTTCGCTAACGCTAATGAATACATCAGCTTTAGCAACAAAACTGTAAATATTTGCAGCTCAAACTCACTAACGTAACAGGGGTTTTCAACCTGAGAGCTACTTTTTGTTGCTAATTAGCACCAAAAAGCACCCGGTTTGATATATTTTTTTTAAAAATAGCAACTTAGCTAGCTGGCCTGCTAAATAGATAAAAATGTTATCTTGATAATTAACTAGAAAGGTAATGAGGTAAAAACCAAAAAGGAGCTCGATAGCTAGCTAAAAGAGTAAAAAAAGCTAACTAAATGTTGCCAGATAGAAAGCTAAAAACAAGATCGCTAGCAAGAAAGAGGGCCAAAATGTAGCTCGATAACTAGCAAAAAAGATCAAATGTTAGCTAGATAGCATGCAATAATGTGGAATTTAGCTAGCTAGATAGCTTGCTAAATAGCTAATAAGGTAGGAAGATAGCTAGCTCCAATGCTAAAAAGGTAGCCAGATAGCTAGCTAAAGAAACTGCACATTTTTCATTCATTCGCTATTCATCCATCTTGACTTTCCTGTAAAATAAATCAATTAAAAGATGAATAAATACTTTTGTTTAATACATGATTAATTCACAATCTATTTTTTTAATCAATCGCTTCAAAATAATTATTAATCCTTAAATACATTTTGTTGTCCATGAAGCCTATCAGCTGGAATTTATTTTTTTAAATTTCTAAAATATTATTTTATTATGTCGTTGCTACGATGTTATTACCACATTAATTATCAAAAATTGGGTTAAATAGACTCCATCAACCAATTCCAAATTAATTTTACGAGAAAATCACAATGACCCTGCACTGGTGAGCTATTTTTTAGAAGAGGGGGCACCCTGGGAACTACTTGGTTAAAACGTGAGCACTTTTTTGTTGGACTACAAGCATTTACCTGATCTTGGTTTCCTCTATTTACATTGTATATTTAGTCCTTCTCTACGGACCCTTCTCAAATTACCACAGGTGTGCCTCAGGGCTCTATCCTGGGGCCCCTGCTCTTCATATAATACCTCCTCCCCCTAGGCCATATCTATTGTTTATTTAAAATTCCCTTCCACTGTTTCACGGATGACACCTTACTCTACCTTTCCTCTACACTAAACTTCCTCCCTCATCTCCGACCTACCTAAAATCAAATCATGGTTTATCATCAGCTTCTTAAAATGAAAGCGCAAACAAACTGAATTTCTTCTCATTGGCACCAAATCCACTCTCTCTGGAGTTGACACCTTCTCTTTCTCAATTGACAGTTCCTTAAAAATTTTCCCCCCTCCCCCCAGGACAAGAGTCTGGGTGTCATCCTCAACAGCACACTCCTCCTCCTTCTACCTTCACAACCTACTTCACATAACCACGCCATCCCATACCCTCAGAGCTCACTCCTAACTCCATTTCATCATATTCGAAGTCTTTCTCAGCTCCATGGGGAGCAGAGCTTTCAGCCGCTCGGCCCCCCAGCAATGGAACTCATTACCACCTGATTTTCGAATTCCTCTACCCTGTCCCTCTACAAATCTCAAAACCCATCTCTTTCATCTTACTTATAATTATTTTTGTATTTAATTCTAGTTTGTTTTCATCTAGTTTTATATTTTGTGTAGCTTTGAAATGTGTCATGATTCTGATTTTGTCTTATGAGCATATTTGGTACTGGACTCATCGAAAGTAATCGGTTTACTTTAACATTATAGTAATCAGATTACATTTGCCTAACACGTGAAAGGTCTCAAGCTCGAGACTGGGTGGAAATATGCGTTGGCCTGGAGAGAAATGGGCACCACCAGGCTGTACTTGCTCAGGAAATGGTGCCACGACCACCCTAGTTGGTTGAGGGATCTGCCAGCCCACCCGCCCAATTAGTAACTGTAAATGTAATCCTCCCAGCCCTGATTAAGAATTAGGTGTGAAATGACTAGGAGTGGTTAGGAGTGGCACAGTTCTGAAGTCATGGGATCAAATCCAGCCGCCAGCCTTCCTGTGCAGAGTTTGCATATACTCCCTTTGCTTGTGTGGGTTCCCCCCGGGCACCCAGGTTAATTAGCTGGACCCCGTGAGTTGTCCTTCCCGGTGTTCCCTGGGACTGTATGGCAACCGGCTCAGGGTGTCCCCTCCCCACTGCCCGAAGATGCCTGGGATGGGCTCCCGCAACGTGCGGATAGGTGGTACTCCTTTTGCTTGTGTGGGTTCCCCCCGAGCACCCAGGTTAATTAGCTGGACCCCGTATGTTGTCCTTCCCGGTGTTCCCTGGGACTGTCCGGCAACCGGTTCAGGGTGTCCCCTCCCCACTGCCCGAAGATGCCTGGGATGGGCTCCCGCAACGTGCGGATAGGTGGTACTCCCTTTGCTTGTGTGAGTTCCCCCCGGGCACCCAGGTTAATTAGCTGGACCCCGTGAGTTGTCCTTCCCGGTGTTCCCTGGGACTGTATGGCAACCGGTTCAGGGTGTCCCCTCCCCACTGCCCGAAGATGCCTGGGATGGGCTCCCGCAACGTGCGGATAGGCGGTACTCCCTTTGCTTGTGTGAGTTCCCCCCGGGCACCCAGGTTAATTAGCTGGACCCCGTGAGTTGTCCTTCCCGGTGTTCCCTGGGACTGTCCGGCAACCGGTTCAGGGTGTCCCCTCCCCACTGCCCGAAGATGCCTGGGATGGGCTCCCGCAACGTGCGGATAAGCGGTGCTGTTAATGGATAAATGCATTAATTACTACGAATACGTACTGATCTATGATTCACCGCTCCCTTACCGTTCCGTTTCCTGTTCCTGTTTTTCCTCAGATTCCTAGCATTCCTACGAGCCTTTTCGTCAGTGCCAAAGGAGAAGGCTGCTGTCTCATGCAGGTAAACACAAACAAAAGCCATCATCTGGTAAAGTTTAGGAACCGACTCTTTTATGGTTTGGCTCTCCGGGACAGGACGCTAATGACTTCCTCTCTTGACGCGAGACAAGCTAACGCTTTCCTGCCCCTCTCTCACTTCCCCCCACCTCATCTTTTCCTAATCCCGTCAGTGTTGGTGTTTGTTTTGTCTCGGAGAAAGATGCCAAAGATTTTTGTGAAAACGTCATGCTACTTCGTGCCACGCGCACATTCTTTCACTGCCGCAGACAACACACAACACCTGACGGGAAATGGCACCCCTGGCACCATGTGTGCTTTGGTCTAGAGTGCCCTGAAAATCATGTTGCCCCCTTCCCGATTGGTCTGTTTTTTGCCTATTTATCACTCGCAAAGGTTTTCTTTCATCAAACATCAACCCAAAGAAATGCAGTTTTCAAATGATAATTCCATTTATTAAGATGGATAGATAGATAGATAGTCTGTATAGATGTTTGGATGTCTAGATAGATAGATAGATAGATAGATAGATGTCTAGATGTTTAGATAGATATATGTCTAGATAGATACATTGATAGATGTCTGTATAGATGTCTAGATAGATAGATGTCTGGATAGATGTCTACAAAGATGGATAGATGTCTAGATAGATAGATGTCTGGATAGATGTCTACATAGATGGATAGATGTCTAGATAGATAGATGTCTGGATAGATGTCTACATAGATGGATAGATGTCTGGATAGATAGAAAGATAGATGTCTGTCTAAATGTGTAGATAGATAGATGTCTGTATAGATGTCTAGATAGATAGATGTCTGGATAGATAGATGGATGGATGGATAGATAGATTGATACATGTCTGTATAGGTGTTTAGATGGATAGATATAGATGTCTAGATATATAGATAGATGACTGTATAGATGTCTAGCTAGATATATGTCTAGATAGATGTCTGTATAGATAGATAGATAGATAGATAGATGTCTAGAAAGATAGATAGATGGATAGATGTTTAGATGGATAGATATAGATGTCTAGATATATAGATAGATGACTGTATAGATGTCTAGATGTCTAGCTAGATATATGTCTAGATAGATGTCTGTATAGATAGATAGATAGATAGATAGATAGATAGATGTCTAGAAAGATAGATAGATGGATAGATGTTTGTCTAAATGTGTAGATAGATAGATGTCTGTATAGATGTCTAGATAGATAGATGTCTGTATAGATAGATGGATGGATGGATAGATAGATTGATAGATGTCTGTATAGGTGTTTAGATGGATAGATATAGATGTCTAGATATATAGATAGATGACTGTATAGATGTCTAGATGTCTAGCTAGATATATGTCTAGATAGATGTCTGTATAGATAGATAGATAGATAGATAGATGTCTAGAAAGATAGATAGATGGATAGATGTTTGTCTAAATGTGTAGATAGATAGATGTCTGTATAGATGTCTAGATAGATAGATGTCTGGATAGATAGATGGATGGATAGATGTCTCTATAGATGTCTAGATATATAGATAGATGACTGTAGATAGATAGATAGATGTCTGTATAGGTAGATAGATAGATGGATGGATGTCTAGATAGATGGATAGATGTTTTTCTAAATGTGTAGATAGATAGATGTCTGTATAGATGTCTAGATAGATAGATAGATAGATAGATGGATAGATAGATGTCTGTATAGGTGTTTAGATGGATGGATATAGATGTCTCTATAGATGTCTAGATATATAGATAGATGACTGTATAGATGTCTAGATGTCTAGCTAAGTAGATGTCTGGATAGATAGATGTCTAGACAGATAGATACTTGATTCATCCTCGTAGGGAAATTCACACTTCCAGCAGTATCCTTGTGTTGTTTATTAACAGATTAAAAGGATGGCCTCAGGGTGCTGTGTTTGTAGTTTAGCCACAGCGGAGTGGATGACGTCACACGTTAGGCCAAAAGTTGGACGTCCCTGCAGCAGATGGAAATCGTTGTGCCCAGGGTTACACCAACTCGTGTCTCTGTTTGCCCTAACAGCGCTGAAGCCGGGTAGCTCCACGTTAGCGTCCGGGATGCTAGACGTGAGCTACGTTTCCTTAAAACACAGCAAACTGCACTCCCTGTACGCTTTGATGTTTTTCACCAGCGCGGCCAGTTCGTCGGTCTTATTTGGTAGAGTGTTCACATTTAGCATGATTACAGACGGTACCCAAGACTTATAACGCCGCTAACCGCTTAGCTAGCTCCGGCTCTGTATCCACGATAGGGCCCCCTCATCACGCCGGCACGAGAATTCTTCAGGGCAAGGAGTCGATTCCTGGAAAAACCGCATTTTTGTTTGAAGTCCGCATCCATCCTTAATCATTCAAAGTCAATCCATCCGATCTTCCCAGATCGACGTCTCCTACAACGTCCCCGACCCGGTTTCCAAGCCGGCTTTCCACCTGAAAGTGGACCTGAAGGAGCTTCCCCCTCTTCCCGCCTCCCCGCGTTACGCCGGCCCCCGACGGCGTGCCGACAACCGCTCGGAATTGAACCGTAAACGTCGGGCGCCGACCGACGACGAGGACCCTTCGGCCCACCGGGACAAGATGGATTTGCGCATCTCTTTGGAGGTGTGCGCCAGGTAGGAAGCGCCACTTGCCGACCTCCTTTGGGTCTAAGGTTCTCAAGCGGTCTCCCTTCGGGACCTAGTGTCCCACCCTAAAGACTAGCCGGGACCCAAATCGTCAAAACATTTTGCGTTGAGGGAATCGGTTGTGCGATTTAAACATTTTTTTTATGAGAGAGAGAGCGAGAGAGCGAGAGAGCGAGAGAGAGAGCGAGAGAGAGAGAGAGAGAGAGAGAGAGAGAGAGAGAGAGAGAGAGAGAGAGAGAGAGAGAGAGAGAGAGAGAGAGAGAGAGAGAGAGAGAGAGAGAGAGAGAGAGAGAGAGAGAGAGAGAGAGAGAGAGAGAGAGAGAGAGAGAGAGAGAGAGAGAGAGAGAGATTAACAGATAATAGGATAAAGATGAAGCGAAAGAAAAAGATAAAGAGATCAAGAGAGAGGGAGAGAAAGAGAGAGAGAAAATAAATAGAGAGCGATTAATAAATATATATAGAGGGAGAAACGGATAGATAGATAAAGTGAGAGAAGGAGAATAAGACAAAGAGAGCAAAATACAGGGAGAGATGGAGCGAGAGAAATAAAGGGATAGAGAAATGAAGAAAGAGAGAGATAAAGATAGAGAGAGGAATAAAGAGAACGAGAGAAAGATAAAGGGAGAGATAAAGAGAAAGAATGAGATAGAGAAAGAGATAAAGAAATAGATAAAGAGAGAGGAAAAAAATTGATTAATAGATAAATAGATACATTGAGAGGAGAATAAGATAAAGAGAGAGAGGGATAAAGAGCGAGACTGATAAAAAGAGGGAGAGATCAATAAAGAGAAATAAAGAGAGTCAGGGAGAGATAAAGGTGAAGAGAAAGAGAAAGAAAAAGATAAAGAGATAAATAAATAAATGAAGAGAGAGAGAGAGAGAAATGGATAGAGGGAGGGGAAAGAGAGAGAGAAAATAAATAGAGAGCGATTAATAGATATATATATAGAAAGAGGGAGAAACATATAGATGGATAAAGTGAGAGAAGGAGAATAAGATAAAGAGAGCAAAATACAGGGAGAGATAGAGAGAAATAAAGAGAGATAGAGAAATAAAGAAAGAGAGAGAGATAAAGAGGGAGATAGAGAGAGGAATAAAGAGAGTGAGAACGAGAGAGAGATAAAGGGAGAGATCAAGAGATTGAATAAGATATAGAGATAAATAAATAGATAAAGAGAGTGGAAGAGAAAAATAAATAGAGAAAAGTTAGAGAGAGAGAGAGAGAGAGAGCTAGATAGAGAAAGTATTTAAGATAGAGAAAGATAGATAGCAAGAGAGATACAAATGGATAGGGAGAGAGAAATAATTCATGGCAGTTTACAGCAGCCTGTTGACACAAAACAATCCTGGATCATATATAGAAACAGCTTAAAATATCACAGAGCACGTGCTAGCAGCAAGTTAGCGACTTTATTTCTGTCATCAAAGCAGACTCAGAAAAACACGCTGGATGTCTTCCTTAGAAGGTACTGGAAATGTAAAAAAAATTGGCCTTGAAAATTGCTTGAACCCTGGACATTTACTTACTGTAAAGTAGGCTTAAACGTATTTGCTTAAAAAGTGTGTATTTCTAATCAGTTGGCCCTTATTGGCGTCTCGGAGTTTTTCTGTCTTTGTTTTAATGTGTCGGTACTGTCCCAGAGGGGAGGGTCAGATGGAGTTTCTTCTCCTCTTTGTCTCGGTGCTTTTCCACCCTTGTGACTTCAATAAAACACAGCGCAGAGGGGGAAGTTTTTCAGAGGGTGTTTTTGGCCAGAGAGTCGAAAGCTCCTATCTCCAACTGCAGTTGTCTAGAAAACTCAAAACGTCTTTGCCGTAATTTCCTTCTACGATTAGCCAATATTTTTTTTTTAGCTCTCCCACACGTAAGTGGTCGTTTTGTTAAGAAATTGGGGGTGTTGATTCGCACTCGTAGCTCATTACCGCCATCTACTGTCAAGGAGTTGAAATGACTCTCGGTTCGTCGCATTATTTTGCCAAAGGCAGAGCCCGAGACCCACTTTTGGGTCCCGAGCCACCGGTTGAGAACCATTGCTTTAGACGACTTTTGCTTCTGTTTCCAGGTGGCTTCACTCGGGTTCTTCCAACATGGCCGTCATCGAGGTCCCCATGATTTCCGGTTTCCGGGCCGATGAGGAAAGCCTGGAGAGGGTACGGCCATCTTTTTTGGGGGGGTATCCCCGATGCACCCTGCCAATATTTGCATATATTTCATTATAATTTAATTTTTAATTCATTTTAACTGACTTTATTTTTTTATGTAAAAACTAAAATGTGAAAATAATAAAAAATATGAAATAAAAGATACAAATATTGCTGATATTTTTATGTATGAATTCATTATAATTTAATTTTTAATTAATTTTAATTGACGTTATTTTTTTTTTATGTAAAAACTAAAATGTGAAAATAATTTAAAAAATTAAAATAAAAGATACAAATAACCGCCGATATTTTTATGTATTATTTTATTATGATTTAATTTTTAATTAATTTTAATTGACTTTATTTTCTTTCTTTGTAAAAACTCAAATGTGAAAATATTTAAAAAAATTTAAATAAAAGATACAAATAACTGCCGATATTTTCATGTATTATTTTATTATAATTCAATTTTTCATTAATTTTAATATTGTATTTGCTCTTTATATTAGTATTGTATTATGATTAAATTAATACTTGAATTTTTAATATTTTCTTTCATTTATTTAAAAAAAATCATTTTATTATTGTTTTGATATCTGTAACATTGAAAATTAAATTTAAAAAAAATAATTAGAAATAAATACTTTCAAGATCCAATTAAAATTCTAATTAAAACAGATGTATAAATAATTTAAAAGTTTACTATTTGTTTATTGTTTTAATTTCAGATTTCAAAATAAATTGTAATACACAAATAAATTAAGTTATAATTAAATACAATTATTAGTATTTTTCTAATTTAAATTTTCATTTTTCATTTAATAGAATATAAAATAGAATCGAAATTAAAATATTCCTAAAGGGACAGTGTGTCAAATAGAGTGCCCCCCAGTGGTACGAACAAAAACTAGTAGTCTTGCACCATGTTTGTCTGGCATCTTGCTGCTACGCTGTGCTCATTTGGGATTGGTTTTCCTTGGCATAAGACACAGGTGTCAAACAGGCGGCCCGCGGGCCAGATCAGGCCCACCGATGGTTTAAATCCGGCCCGCAAGACAACAGTGAGAGAAGCGCAAGAGGAAAATGAGCTGTAGTTTGAAATATTTCCACCGGATGTCAGCAAAGCCAGTTAACACTTGCAAAACAATTGTGGTCGTATTTCTCCATTTATCTCTGACTCACTTCTTTATTGTTTATTCCTCCCTCTCTTTCTTTGTCCTGTTCACTCTCTCTTTTTCTCTTTTATCTATTTCTCTCTCACTCTCTAACTCTTTCTTTTTCTCTGTCTTGCTCTCTTTCTATTTTCTCTCTCTAATTTACATTTTAATTCTCTTTCTTTCTATTTTTCTCTTTCTTTCTCAGCCTCTTTCTTTCCCTTTTTCAACCTCTCTCTCTCTCTCTCTCACCTCACTTTTTTTCTGTTTCTTTTTCTCTCTCTCTTTCTCTCTCTCTCTCTCTCTCTCTTTCTCTCACTGTTACTTTGTCTTCCTTGTTCTCCCTATCTGTTTATCACTCTTATTCCCTCCCTCTCTTTCTCTCTCTCTTTTTCTCTTTTCTCGATTTCTCTCTCACTCTCTAACATTTTCCTTTTCTCTATCTTGCTCTCTTTGTATTTTCTCTCTCTTTTTCTCTTTTCTCGATTTCTCTCTCACTCTCTAACATTTTCTTTTTCTCTATCTTGCTCTCTTTGTATTTTCTCTCTCTGATTTACACATTTATTCTTTCTTTCTATTTTTCTCTTTCTTTCTCACCCTCTTTCTTTCCCTTTTTCGACCTCTCTCTCTCTGTCTCTTTCTTTTTCTCTCTCTCTCTCTTTCTTTTTCTCTTTCTGTCTGTCTCTCTCTCTCTTTCTCTCTCTTTCTTTCTCTCTTTCTCTCTCCCTCTCTCACCTCACTTTGTCTCTTTTTCTCCTGCTGACTCTTTTTCTTTCTGTCGTTTCACTTCTCTTATTCATTTTATCTTTCTCTTTTTTCACTTTCTTTCCCCCTCTATATTCATTTCCCCTTCTCCTCCATTCCTATCTCTATTCTGCTCTCTCTTTTTCTCTCACTGTTCTTCTCCCTATCTGTTGATCGCTCTCTCTTTCCCTCCCTCTCTTTCTCTCTCCCTTTCATTTTTTTCCCTATTTTCTTTCTTTGTCTTGCTCTCTTTGTTTTTCTCTTTCTCTCTCTTTTTCTCCCTCTCTCTTTCTCTTCAACTTACTACTCCGGCCCCCGTGAGATTTTTTTAGAGCATTTGTGGCCCCCCAGCTAAAACCAGTTTGACACCCCTGGCATAAGACATCACAAGTGCCATCTAGTGGTCGAATACTACATTACGTAGAGTAAAAATCCAATATCTTTTTATTGTTTTGATTTCATCGTTTAGCGTTCTTATATTTAGGATTGTATTTTCTTCCCCCGGCAGCTTCTGACGGACAAGCGTGTCGGTCTGAAGAGGTACGAGATGGACGGGAGGAAAGTCTTCTTCTACTTTGACGAGGTTTGGTTTTTTTTCCACGATTTCGGGAAAATAACAAAAAAAAGCCACGTAGCGGGTCTCAACCTGGTTGGTTTTCCTTTTTGGAGATTCCCAGCCAGTGCGTGACCTGCGTGGTCTTCCAGGCCCTCAGGGACTACATTGTGGGGAAGACCGCCCCCGTCCCGGTCAAGATCTACGACTACTATGAGCCAGGTATCCCGTAAAAAAAATGAGAATTCCCATTTTTTATAATGAAGTCCGGAGAAAACCTTCGAGAAAATCCTTCTAAAGCAGGGGTGTCAAACTCATTTAAGCTCGGGGGCCACACGATAGAACAAACATTCTCTCAGGGGCCGGTTTAGTAGATTAGAGAGAAAGAAAAAAAAGAGAAAGAAATAAGAGAAAGATAGGGAGAGAAAGGCAGAGAAGGCGGGACAAAAAAGAGAAAGCGAGCGTGAGAAACAAAGGATGAAAACAGAAATAGCGAGAGAGGGGGAAAGAAAGTGAAAGAACGAAATCCAACGAGAAATAGAAAGAGAAAAAGAGGAGGGAAGGAGAGAAAGGGGAAAGCAAGAGAGAAAGAGAGTAAAGAAAAAAATGAAGAGAGCGCAAAAGAAGGTAAAAAGACAGAGCGAGAAAGAGACAAAAAGGAACAGAGACAGAGAGAGATAGAGAAAGAGAGAGAAAATGGAGGAAGAGAGAGAAAGAGAAATTAGAGAGAGAGAAATACAAGTGAAGGGTTTGTGAGAGGCAGCTAGCTTTGGCAACATCAAGTGGACCTATTTCAACCTACTGCTCTCTTTCTCTTGCGCTTCTCTGAGCGTTGTCTCGCGGGCCGGATCCAATCCCCTAGCGGGCCTGATCCGGCCCGCGGGCCGCATGTTTGACACCTCTGTTCTAAAGGAAAAACTTTTAAAGCCATTTTGGATATTTTTTTTTTAGAATAGAATATACCTTAATTGTCATTGTTACAAAATGGGATAACATATTGTGACAACGAAATTGGGCATGACACTCCAGGTTCACACATTCACAGTGAGGTAAAAAAAAAAACAAGAAGATAAAGGAACAGAGAAGACAAGGTAATAAAACAAGGAGGATAAGGGTTATAGTTATCATTTACACAAAATTTACACATATGCATGAAATATTGAAAGAAAATGGGAAAAGGAGATAATAGAAGACGAGCGGTTGTCAGGAACCAGAACCGGGTCAGGACCCAAACGCGTGACGTTCTCACACCAGCCTTTTATTTTACGGGAAATGGGGAGTCATGCACGTTCGGCAGCAGTCTGGCGTGGAATGATAGGAAGCCAGAGGCTAAGGAGAACGATACCAATTGACCGAGCAGATATAGGACAGATGGGGTTGATACCGGACAGGACAGATAATGAATCAGTATATCGAAAATAAACAGAAGAAACTAGACGGGAACGAATACTGGAGAAAATAATAAACAGGACAAAAATAGACTGAAACAAAACTGGAAACCAAAATTAAACAGGAAAAAATAAACGGGAACAAAACCGGACAGGAGATACCAACAGGAACAGGACCGAGTTAAAACCCACGTATTACGGGGCAGAAGTTCGTTGACGGAAATGGGGAGTCATGATAGGAAGCCAGAGACCAAAGAGATCGATTCCAATTGCCAGAGTTGATATCGGATAGATGTGGTCGATACCGGACAGGACAGACAGGATAGATAATGAATCGGGATATCGATAATAAACAGGAGAAATTAGATGGGAATGAAAACTGGAGAAAATAATAAACAGGACAAAAATAGACTGGAACTAAACCAAAAACTGATATTAAACAGGACAAAACAAATGGGAACAATACCGGACTGGAAGTACCAACAGGATCAGGACCCAAACGCGTGACGTTCTCACACAAGCCTTTTATTTTACGGGAAATGGGGAGTCATGCACGTTAGGCAGCGTGGAAAGACAGGAAGCCAGAGGCAGACGAGATCGATACCAATTGCCAGAGCAGATATCGGACAGATGGGGTTGATACCGGACAGGACAGATAACGAATCAGTATATCGAAAATAAACAGGAGAAACTAGACAGGAGCGAAATACTGGAGAAAATAATAAACAGGATAAAAATAGACGGAAACAAAACTGGAAACCGAAATTAAACAGATAGATAGATAGATAGATACTTTATTCATCACCGAAGGGAAATTGGACAAAATAAACGGGAACAATACCGGACAGGAAATACCAACAGGAACAGGACCGAGTCGAAACCCACGTCTTGCGGGGCAGAAGTTTGTTGACGGAAATGGGGAGTCATGCACGTTAGGCAGCCGGTCTGGCGTGGAAAGACAGGGAGCCAGAGACCAAAGAGATCGATACCAATTGCCCGAGTTGATATCGGACGGATGGGGTCGATACCGGACAGGACAGGACAGACAGGATAGATAATAAATCAGGATATCAAAATAAACAGGAGAAACTAGACGGGAACAAAAACTGGAGAAAATAACAAACAGGACAAAAATAGACTGGAACTAAACCGGAAACCGAAATTAAACAGGACAAAATAAACGGGAACAATACCGGACATGAATAATTTGACAAACGGCGAGTAGTCAGTTAATGGAATCCAAAACGGATTTTTCAGTCGTACGTTTTTTGTTTTTTAGCATTCGAGGCCACTCGTTTCTACAACGTGAGCGAGAGCAGCCCCCTGGCCCGCGAGCTGTGCGACGGGCCCACCTGCAACGAGGTGGAGAGTTCGTCCAGTCACTGGAGTGGTAAAACCGACCCTGCTCTTGTCTCGCCGCTGCTCCCGTCTGTTTCCTATTCAGAAAAAAAATCGATTTTTTTTTTCAGCGTTTGCGCAAGCCGACCCGTGCAACAACGTGTTCGGCTGCCCGGAGGCGGAACAGTTTGAACGCTGCGCGTGTCATCGAGATTGCGGCTACGACGGAGAACCCGTTTGCGGTTCCGACGGACGGGTCTACCAGAACCTTTGCCGGATGGACGTCTTCGCCTGCCGCAACGGGACGCACCTCAAGCAAGTTTCTGCGTCCTACTGTCCTCACAGTAAGAATGGCAGCCATTTTGATTTCATCCCCGCTATCGTGTCTTATTTTAACGAATTAGTACCGTTGGCGTCGACCATCCACGTCTCGCCCGTTTTTTTCACTTGTCCGTTCTGAGCCCCCCTTTTTCTCCGGCTACGACCTGTTTTTGATTCCGACCACGCTTTGCTCTCCCGTCCCAGCTTACGACCTGTTTTTGATCCCAACCACGTTTTCGCTCTCCTGTGTCCGTTCTTGAGCTCCCTGTTTTTCTCTGGCTACGACCTGTTTTTGATTCCGACCACGCTTTGCTCTCTCGTCCCGGCTTACGACCTGTTTTTGATCCCAACCACGTTTTCGCTCTCCTGTGTCTGTTCTTGAGCTCCCTGTTTTTCTCTGGCTACGACCTGTTTTTGATTCCGACCACGCTTTGCTCTCCCATCCCGGCTTAGGACCTGTTTTTGATCCCGACCGCGTTTTCGCTCTCCTGTCCCGGCTATTGACCCTTTTTTTGGCGTCGACAATCCACGTCCAACTTTCAGGTTTCAGACTGAGTATTTGGACAAAGGACACAGAACTAAAGAAAGCAGTTCAGTTGAGGACTTTTATTCTCTCTGGTTGTCAGTCTGTCAGCAAACCTCTGTTCTTACAAGGCAAGCATTTTGACCCTGACTCCCGCCTGTCCCGTTTTTTCACTTGTCTGTTCTCCAGCTACGACCTGTTTTTGATTCCGACCACGCTTTGCTCTCCCGTCCCGGCTTACGACCTGTTTCTGATCCCAACCGCGTTTAGGGTTGAATATTTAAAGCTGAGATGTTAGCTTCGACCAAAGAAAAGCGGTCCAAATGAGTCGTTTTTGATCCCGACCACGTTTTCGCTCTCCTGTCCCGGCTATCGACCTGTTTTTGGATGAAGGACACAAAACTAAAGAAAGCAGTTCAGTTGAGGACTTTCATTCTCTGTTTGTCAGTCTGTCAGCAAACCTCTGTTCTAACAAGGCAAGCATTTTGACCCTGACTCCCCCCTGTCCCGTTTTTGCATCCGTTTTTTCATTTTTCCGTTCCTGAGCTCCCCGTTTGTCTCCGGCTACGACCTGTTTAATATTCCGACCATGCTTTGCTCCCCGTCCTGGCTTACGACCCGTTTTTAATCCCAACCACGTTTTCGCTTCCCTGTCCCGACTATCGACCCGTTTTTGGCGTCGACAATCCGCGTCTCGCCGTGTGTTCGACTTGTCCGTTCACGAGCTCCCCGTTTGTCTCCGGCTACGACCCGTTTTTCATCCTGACCACGTCTACTCTCCCGTCCCGCCTTTTGACCTCTTTTTGTCCTCGACCGCGTCTACTCTCCTTTCCCGGCTTACGACTCCCTTCCAACCCCGACCGCGTTTTTCCTCTCCTGTCCCGGTTACTGACCCGTTTTTCGTTCCCGACACCGCCATCGCGATCCAAATAACTACTAACGACTCAATCATTGAACTGCGACCGATCTAGGATAAGCTAATGACGCTAGCTATTCAGAATGTTTCTTCCTTTCATTTTTCGCATGCGCGCCCGTTTTTCTGACGAAAACTGGTATACAAACAGCCCTCACCCCCCCTCCCTTTTCTGACCCCTCGTTGTATCGGAGGGGCCCCGTTAAATGTCTTTTTGTCCCGGTCCTTTGAAGACCGCCGTGGCATTCCTGTTCCGAGGACAACAAAAGCCTCCTTTGAAGACTTTGAAGCGTTCAGAACAAGCTCTGCGGCCGCAAACACGGATTAAGCGCAACTTTGTCTTCTTTGTCGGAATGTTTGTTTGTGTACACTCATGCGCGGTAGCACTCGTTAGCCTATTTGGACACGGGGGGGGGGGGGGGGGGGGGGGCGAACACAATCAGAGTGGCTCTTGATGGTGCCGCTCACTTCTGGGTCCGGCTATTTTTGGAACCGGCCTCTGTGAAGCGGATTCTTCTCAAGTCCAGTTTTGGGTGGAGTGCTTGATAATGCTTTGAATTGTGGGCGTTGCCGTGGTTTTTGGTAGTTTGTCTCCATAAACGACACAAAATCGATGCGTGAAACTCGTGACTTTGAAAAGTCGCCTGCCCCGTTTTTCACAACTTGAAACACAATAAGAGAGACCAATCACAAAAAAGTCAAGTATTAAGGATTGATGATCAGAATGTAGAACAGAACAACACTTTAAAATGAAGTTTATTGTAAATCTACTTACCGTAAATTCCAGACTATAGAGCGCACCTGATTATAAGCCACACCCACCACTTTGACACTCTTGTACGTACACAAGCGTGCGGCACCTATGTATAAGCCGCGGGCACCCGCATTGAAGTTTGAGACACAGTCACATGCTTAATCCGGCCAGGCTGTAAGTTCCACAAATTCCAAATCCAGAACCACGGTTGACATCACAAATAGAAAATGATACCCGCAGACTTGTAAAGTCGGGGTCCCGTTGAAAGTAATCCAAGGAAACAAAATGTATATTTCCAAAGTCAAGGGTGGGAAAATATATATATCCACTATTGTCCGCTGCGACAACAAACGGATCTACCGGTAACTCAGCTTTACCACATTTCCCATCAGCCCGTGTTTGCTCCGCCCCTTATTTTTGATTCGTCCGTAGAACACATAACAGAATAAATCTCTAAAATAAATACATGACAAAAATATACAGTTGCAAATACATATTATACACGGTTACACATATTTATGAAGAAAGACGGTACACCGAGAGAGTTTTCAAAGCTTTAATAATATTAATATAACTTTCATCCCAATCCGTGACTGTGACGGGTAGCAACACGCTAGTAGGATCACGCTCGCAATGTATCAAACATACCTGTGAAAAAAAAGAGCATCCCGTAAATGTAAAATTCACGGTAGATCGTCTTCAACTTCCTTCTCATAACTATTGCAGGGGCATCATCTTCAGTATCGGAACGTACCTTAACTTTACAGAAAATATATGCTAAAATTTAGAGATTGCAGTCTTCCTCGGTGCATATATTCCACCGGTCTAAATCTTACCTTTTGTACTCGAGCGCCGCTTGTGGCCGTTAGAAAAATTCCATAAATTAGCCGCTTCACTGAATAAGCCGCAGGGCTGAACATTTGGGAAAAAGTAGCGGCTTATAGTCCGGGATTTACGGTATAACCTTCATTGCGTGTATATGACATGGCTGTTTTCCATCTGTCATCCGTATGTACCTGTATTGACTCATCTTCATTCGTGCCACGTGAACTCTTCTTTCCACCATGCTTATAATGTACGATTACGTTCAGGAGCGTCATACATTTTGTTAGCTTCTTTTGAATCTTTCTTCTGGGGCTGAGGTTTTGGCTCGATTCCTAACCATCAGTATGTACCTGTATTGACTCATCTTCATTCATGCAATCGTCTGCTCCAAGCCACGTGAACTCCTCTTTCCACCATGCTTTTAATGTACATTTATGTTTTGGAGCGTCATACATTTTGTTATATTCTTTTGAATTTTTCTTCTGGAGCTGAGGTTTTGGCTCGATTCCTAACCAACATCTATTATCTTCTCTCTCCCTTTCATTTTTTTCCCTATTTTCTTTCTTTGTCTTGCTCTCTTTGTTTTTCTCTTTTTCTCTCTAATTTTCTCTTTCCTTCTCACCCTCTCTCTATCCTGCTTTTTCTCATTTTTTTCTATTTCTCTTTTGCTCTTTCCTTCTTTTTTCTCACTTTGTCTCACTCTTCCTCACTCTCTTTCTAATGCTCACTCTTGTTCTCTCTTTTTTTTTTTACTCTATCTTTTTCTCCTTTTTTGTTCTTTTGATCTTTCTCCTTCTCACTTTAATTTTCTTTTTCGGTCTCTTTTTTTCTCTCTGTTTATCTCTCCTTTTTTTCTCACTTTCTGTCTATCGCGTTCTCTCTCTCTCTCTATTTCTCTCACTTTTTCTCTCACTTTTTCTCCATGTTTCTGTCTCTTACGCTGTCTCCCATGTTCTCTCTTTCTCTCTTCTTTCCCCCTCTCCTTTTCTCTTTCCTTTTCTCACTTTCTTTTTCTTCAACCTACTAGATTTTTCTTTTAAGAATGTGGCCCCCAGCTCAATTGAGTTTGACCCCCCTGCACTAAAGGATCATGGATCATAGATAAGAAACTAGCACAGCATATACTAGCAGCAAGATAGTGACTTTATATAGTCATTAAAGCCTAAAAAAAAGTTCTTTTGATCGGCGTTGGATTTCTTTAAAAAATGGCCTTGAAAGTGCTTGAAAAGTGCTTGAATCAGCCTTGAAAGTATACAAACCCTGTCTGCATTTGATTTTCTTATATCCTGTTTTGAACCCTCATTAGAAATGTGAACTTCCTTTTCAAACTCCGTACACTGAAGAAAATGTCTTTAGAATAGAATAGAATATACTTATAGAATAGAATCTACCTTTACGAAATGGGTTGAACATATTGAGACAACGGAATTGGACGTAGCACTCCAGTTTCACATTTAACAGCGAGGATAAAAGAAAACAATAAAGGAACAAAGAAGATAAAGGTTATAATTTAGCATTTTCTTTAGGATTTTCTGCTAACGACAATTGAAAAACTAAAATTGCGTCTTTTTGTGTCCCTAGTGGACAACAAGGAAGAGGACAAGCGGCCAATAGCGAGCCAGGAGACGGAGCAGCCCTCGGTGCCCATTCATATAGGTGATACCGACAAAGATACAGGAAAAAGATATCGACGTATTCTGTTGAATTCTACTCTTATATGTATATGAAGCCGGGGAGAAAACGGAATGACGGGGCCATCCAGTGGCCAAACGAAATCATTGCAGGTTATACTTGAACTTTAAGCGGCCAAACCGAGGGTTTCGGCCCCGCGGCTCGGGGGCCAAATGCGGCTGCGGGGTGATCGTTGGAGGCCCCCCGCCTTCATTCGAAAGTTAAAGGGACAGTATTGTATTCTGTCGCGCTAAAAAGGCAAAATACCGAGACTCAAAGTGACCAAAAACGCATCGTATCACTTTTGAAAAGAAGAGAAATAAGAAAACGTAAAAGGAATAATAGAATAAGATAAAAAAAACTAAGAAAAATGGCACTTTTTTCTTTTTTACTCTTTTCTTCCATTCATTTTTTCTTTCTTTCCTCCATTTTCCATTCCCCTACTTTTCATTTTTTCCCTGTTTTCGTCTCGTCTTGTTTTTTTTCTTCCTTTTTAAAAAAAAATTCCTTTTAAAAATACTTCTTTTTTCTCACATTAAATCTCCGTAGTTTGTAGTCTCTGCAAAAAAATGAAAAGAAAAATGTTGCAGTTTGGTCACTTTAGGTTTCTGTCGTTTTTCATTCTTCCTTGTGCTTTGTAGCACTCTTTTTCAAGCCCAGGGCGACTTTTCGTCGGGAATTAGCGCAACAAGCACCCTGAATGGACATGCGTTTCGAAAATAACAACACATCGTGTTATTACTATGTTGTTACTATGTCATTACCAGGAAAAGTAGAGTTGAATAGACTCTGTCAACCACTGGAAAAAAATAATTTTACTAGAAAATCACAAGCAGCACAGTGGGGCAGTGGTTAACACGTGTGCGGCACCGTTCTGAGGTCATGAGATCGAACCTCCTGTGTGGAGTTTGCAAGTTCTCCCTGTGCTTGCTTGTGTTTCCTCCTACATTCCAAAAACATGCATGTCGGGTTGATTGGCTTAACCAAAATGTCCCTAGGTGTGAATGAGCGAACGAATTGTCTGTCCCTGTGTGCCCTGCGATTGGCTGGCAACCAGTTGAGGGTGTCCCCTGCCCACTGCCAGAAGAAAGCTGGGAGGGGCTCCAGCACCCCCGCGGCCCTACTGGGGATAAGCGGTGCAGATCATGGATGGAAGTCCGCTCCATTCATAACTTTCCTGAAATACTCAATTGTGTCAAATCAATTGATTAAAACAGCAATATAATATAAAAAAATATTATGAATATAAAAACAATATATATAAATAATATAAGGCAAAAAAATGCACAGATATTTTACAATCAAAAAAATTAAGAATAGCGTTAGTGTAGTAATGTAACATAACACGTAACAAAAATAACATACATAGTGTACTACAGATGCAATTAAAATAAAATAAAATTAAAATAAATACTTAAAAAAGCAAGAATAGAATTTAAAAAATACAAACATGAATAGAATAATACATGAAAACGCAAATCTTACTAAATCATAGATTAAAATTCAAATACAGAATATATCATTTCGAAGTATATCATTCAAAATGACAAAATATGCATTAAATGTAAAAATATATTATAAATAAACTAGACAATTCCCATGGCAATTGTGAGAGTTGTGATGGATCTGTTAGCTTAAGATTATTATCGTTAGCAACAAAAATATGCCTTGTGGAAAGTCTAGAAATCACATTCGTGGTAATAACATAGTAATAACATAGTAATAACACTGTTATAACATTTTGAACGGACCCAACACTGTTGGTAACGCGTTGTGCCTGGCTAAGCCATCACGACTCAGAAATACAAATTCAATGAAAAATACCTATTCAATTCAAATATAATCAAAAATGAAACACAACCTGGAGAGGTTTATGTTAATTATAATAACATAAATGATCGAATATATATCAGTGTAAAAATGTACTATGGAAAATTAATTAAAAAAAAATACTGAGTTAATTAAGATATAAACAGCCAGAAAATACAAAAAACAGTGAAATATACAGTTTTTTAAAAAATGCTCATAAATGAATACTACAAATTAAAATATAAAATATACCAATAATAAAATGCTAAAAACGCTAAATGAAAATAGCTTAAAAGAAAATAAATTGAACTTACCTTTCATTCTGTGTCCAGGCGAAGAGGAGCAGGGCTCCATGGCGGACGTTTCCTACTACTCTTACGATTACGACTCCGAGCCTTTCCTGTCCGATGCCGACGCGCCGGACACGGCTATCCACCGAATCGGTCCCGACGCGGCCCCCGAGGGCCCCCTGCCTGCCGACGGGACCGGTCCTGCGCCGCCCGCCGGGAACAATCCGGAACGATGGTACGTGGGGGAATACTGTCAATTTATACTTACAGTAGACCCCGGGGATGCAGAGGCGTAAGCGGGCCCCGCGACCACTAGGGGGCTCCCAAGAGCTGTTAAATTATATATCCTAAAATACTTTATTTTTTTGGTACATTTGGCTCGGTGATAAAAGAGTTGTGCAATTTTTCAATAGCTTATCGATTGTTGCACCCGCGAAGCTGAGACGATACTGCCAGCCCAATGCGTTCAGTCCAGTTTATATAGGACACAATTTTAACTACAGTTCCGAGTCAAGGTGTCGGCTAAATACTCCTTTTGTGGAAGCGCGTTAAACAATATACAAGAATATACATACGGCATCACGAATTAGCAATTTTAGTGACTTAAAAAGTCAGTGAAATGAGCTACATAGTATGGCCTCTTAACTTCTTGTGAGTGGTTGTTGGGTCTAAAACGACCACTGAAGTGTGGGAGAGCTAAAAAAAAAAAATTGGCTAACTGTAGAAGGAAATTCAGGCAAACAACTGCAGTTGGAGAAGGACCGGGAGGAGCCGATGATTTACTCTCTTTTCGTCTCGCTGGCCACGCTCCTTCTGGCTTTTCCCCAGCCTGCCTTAGTGTTTTATTGAAACAAGAAGACATGCAAAAGTACTGGTTTGATGAGACAAAAGGCGAAAGACCACCCCCCAACACCTTTAAACAAAGACAGGAAGACTAAGAGACGCCAATAGGAACATCAAACTGAAATACACACCTTGAGCAAATACGTTTAAGCCTACTTTACAGTGATTATGATTGACTATGGCTGGTGATTTCTCTGAGGCCAATTAAATGGGGCTCGTTGGAACAAACGCCAACAAACGCTACAATGGGAAAGTCAAAGGAGCTCAGAATGGATCTGAAAAAGTGAATCAATGACTGAAAAGTCACTTGGAGCAATTTCAGAGCATTTCGACCAAAAGCTTGCCAGAAGCTCATGGATGGCCCAATTGAAGTGATAATGGCCAAGGGACATGTTACCAAATATTAGGTGCTGCTGTATGTATATTTTGGACCCAGCAGATTTTATCAATTTTCCCGTGAACCCATAAAAAAAGTCAGAGAAGAAGCAAACCAATCACTCAGAGAAAAATCTGAGTTGTAGAAATAACTGGATACTCAAGAGAGCCATGAGATTATGTCAACGTCTGTATGTTCATTGATGAAACACTTGACAAAAAGCCACAGAACAAACTCCAAACACCCGGAAATCTCTAGCAAAACACATAAAGCACTTTGATTGGGTGAGAGGCAATGTTCCCTCTAATCTTCCACAGGTCTGAGTATTTACACTTTTTTTCAGTATTTTTCCCCCCCATTTTGTTTACTTTTTTTCCTTAGCTTTTTACTTCCACTTTTCCTGTTATTTTCTGCTTTTTTTTCGTTTCGCTTTCCCCCTTCTCTTTTTGCTTGTTTTTTTCTTAGCTTTTTACTTCTTTTTCATTTTGGTCCTATTTTTTCTTTTTTGCCTGGCAATTCTTGAAAAAGTGATGCAAAGACGTCTGCTTTTGACGGCTTCTGGCAAGTTCTGGTGATTCTTTTTCCACGGATTCCGAGTTTTTGTGGAATATTGCCAAAACATCTTTAATTTGGGCTGATGGATTAATGGCTGCGTCCTCGTCTCTGAACTCCTCCTGCATGGTTGTGTGTTCTTATACCTTTCAATTATCTCTCGCTTTGTTTCGACGGCCAGAAAAAGTCTCTTCCTCTTCTTTTCTCCTTGTCCACTTTTCTGCATGTCTTTCGTCGGGTCCATTGCAAATACTAGCTCTTCGTAGCATACGCACCTGGCTGCCAGGTGTTTACAGAGAGGAAAGGGGACACGAAGAGCATGCTGAAATTCAGGCATATGCATTGGTTGCCAGGTAGAACTTGAATAGCAGCACGTACTGTACAGTATTTTTGACTTTGCATCTTGAAACTCCTTTGAAACTAGAGGCAAATATTTTCCTGTTCATGTACTTTGTAATCTAAAACTTTAGTATGTAGAGACATTTGTAAGTAGGTCATGAGATCGAACCTCCTGTGTGGAGTTTGCATGTTCTCTCAGTGCTTGCGTGGGTTTCCTCCGGGCCCTCCGGTTCCCTCCCACATTCCAAAAACATATCAGGTGAATTGGCTGGTCCAAATTCTCCCTAGGTGTGAATGAGTGAGCAGATCGAACCTCCTTTGTGGAGTTTGCATGGTCTCCCCATGCTTGCACAGGTTTCCTCCCACATTCCAAAAGACATGCATATCAGGTGAATTGGCCGGTGTGAATGAGCGAGCGAATTGTCTGTCCCTGTGTGCCCTGCGACTGGCTGGCAACCAATTCAGGGTGTCCCCTGCCCGAAGATAGCTGGGATAGGCTCCTGCACCCCCGTGACCCAACTGAGGATAAGCGGTACAGATAATGGGTGGATGGAGGTACCACTGTATCTCAAAATCATCAAACAGCGAAATAAAATATGCTAAAAATTAAAAAGGTTCAGCTATTTTGTTGTGTTTTGTCTTAATGGATATGGTGTAGCTCTTTTCCCAAAAAATACATTTTGGGGGGGCTTTTATGGTCTAAAATGGTTCCAGACCTCTGTTGTATCAT
Source organism: Urocampus carinirostris (assembly GCF_059441175.1). Taxonomy (NCBI): domain Eukaryota; kingdom Metazoa; phylum Chordata; class Actinopteri; order Syngnathiformes; family Syngnathidae; genus Urocampus; species Urocampus carinirostris. The sequence continues at coordinate 39,534,028 of NC_142360.1, read as the reverse complement.
AAAGCGGGGGCGGCGTATCTCAGGGGTCTACTGTATTCCAAAATATTGTACAACGATGAGTTTGAAGACTGAAATTTGTCACAAGTATTCCTTTTTAACCTACTCACTGTCCCTTTTTCTCTGTGCTCCGCAGAAACGCCGTAAAGAAGCCATATCTGTGTCCCTTTTGTACAATATTTGTGAATATGCGAGCGAATGGGGAAGAAGCGCAAAGCCTCCCGAGTGCCTGTGTATATAAAGTATGCGTGTCCACTCTCCTCATTGTGTTGCCCCTATTTACTCGCTTTTAGAATCGGTAGGAATCAAGTATTGATTTGTCACGGAAGCCATTTTGTTTTCCTTTTTTTAATGTGCGTGGTATTTATTTGTTGCTAGAAGAAGCCTACCCCCCCCCCAAACTCTTTTTTTTCATCGATCACTCGTATACGTTAAGGGCAAAAAATGACTTTTTAACGTTTTAGAAAGACACAAAACATTGGGCTGCAAAAACAAACCAAACTGGGTTGACCCGTGTGATGGATCTGGGTGCAACTTCCTTTTTAGAATGAGTCAGTTGTTTTGTACTATAGCATAGGTGTCCAGCATGCGGCCGGCGGGCCAGTTCAGGCTCGCCGAAGGGTTTGAATCCAGCCCGCAAGACAATGATAAGAGAAGCACAAGAGAAAAAGGAGCTGCAGGTTCAATTACGTCCGCTTGAGATCGCCTAAGCCAGGTGCCACTCACAAAGAAACTGGATTTCTTTCTCTTTTTCTCTATCTATTTGATTCTCTCTCTTTTTCCTACACTCTTTCTCTTTATCCATTTCTTTCTCTCACTTTTTCTTGTTTTTTTATGTATTTATTTTTCCCCTCTTTTCTCTTCTTTTTCTAACCCTCACCCTTTCTCGATTGTTTTCCTTCTCTTTTTCTCGTGCTCACTCGGTCTTTTTCTTTCGTCCTTTTTTCTCACTCTTGGTTCCTTGTTTTTATACCTACTCTCTTTTTCTCTCCCTTTTTCTCTTTATTTCATTCTCTCTCTTTTTCTTACTCTCTCTATCCATTTCTTTCTCTCTCTCACTTTTTCTTTCTTATCATTGTGTGAGACAACCCAAGATAACTGGGTACTGTATTCTTTTGGAACCCGTAAAAAATACCCTTTTTTTTTCCATTACAAAACCACAAATAAAATTGGGTAATTTTGTCTTAAAACCTCAATGATATTGTTTGTTAATAACGCCTTAAAAATTGGGTCACATTGTATGAGACAACCCAAGATTACCTGGTCATTGTTTTGACCCTTTTTTTCTATAACAAAACCGGAAATCAAATTTTATTACGTCTTGAAACTTGAATGGTATAGTTTGTGTATAAAGATTTTAAAAAATTGAGTCAGATTGCACAAAACAACCCAAAATAACTAAGTCATTGTTCAGTTGTGGGTTGTTTGCTTATAACAATACAAAAAAATGGGTGAATTCGTCATATATTTTAATCAGTTGCGTTGTTTGTCATTAAAGCCTTAAACATTGGGTCACATTGTACAGGACAACCCAAAATAACTGGGTCATTGTTTCGTTTTAGGTTGTTTGCTTATGAGAATACAAAAGATTGGGTAATTTTGTCATATGTTTTCACAAGTTGTGTTGTTTGTCATTAAAGCCTTAAAAATCGGGTTACATTGTTTGAGACAACCCAGGATAACTGGGTCATTGTTTAGTTTTGGGTTGTTTGGGTCATTGTTTTGAAACCGGAAAATAAGATTTTTTTTTCCATAGGAAAACCAGAAATCTAATTTATCTAAAAACCCTAATTGCGGTGTTTGTTAATAAAGCCTTAAACATTGGGTCACATTGTACAGGACAACCCAAAAAAATTGGGTCATTGTTTCGTTTGCTTATGAGAATACAAAAAATTGGGTAAGTTTGTCATATATTGTCACAAGTTGTGTTGTTTGTCATTAAAGCCTTAAAAATCGGGTTACATTGTTTGAGACAACCCAGGATAACTGGGTCATCGTTTAGTTTTGGGTTGTTTGGTTATAACAATACCAAAAATTGGGTAATTTTGTCATCTATTTCTTTTTCACCTGCCAGGAAGTTTGATTGTCCAGTTCATAAGCTATTCTATGTGTTTCGTTTTCATTCCTGAGGCAATCAAAGATTTGGGTTATCCATTTTTTGTAAATGTTTCAAATTGGGTCATTTGTATTGCATATCAAATATTGACATTTTGAAATAAAATTGAAATCCAAAAGAAGAAGTGTGACATCCATCCACATGAAAACTATTTGGAGTCGGGGGCCGCATTGGGTCCACAAATTGAAAGTGTAATAGTATTTTAGTATTTCTCTAGTAGTCGGATATTTGTTGTAGTCCTATAGTTATTTGTGGTAGTTTCCATGGTAGAATTTTCGTTGTATTTATGTAATTTTGTTATATTACTGTGGTCTTACTTTTGTACTAGTATTTTTGTAGTATTTCCATGGTATATTTTTGTGTCTATTTGTAGTAATGTTATAGTATTACTGTAGTTTTATTTCTGTAGTATTTCCATCGTAGGGCTGTTGTAGTTACTGTTGTTGTATTTGTGCAGTATTTCTGTGATAATGCTTCTCTAGTAGTATTTTTGTAGTATTCCAGAAAAGCACAGGAGAAAAATCAGCTGCAGTCTGAGAAATGTCCACTTGGTGTTGATAGTCACTCGCAAAGACACTGGAGCTATATTACTTTTTTTGCTCTTCCTTTATCTCTCTTCTTCGCTATCTCTCTTTCTGAATATGTCTCTTGCTCTCTTCTTTCTTTCTGTTCCTTGTTTTCTCTATTCCTCTATTTTTCTTTCTTGCTTTCTATATACCACTTGCTCTCTTTCTCTGTCTCTTTACATCCTTTTTCTTGCTCTCTTCTCTCTCTCCCCCTCTTACCTTGATCTTGTTCTCGCTACCCGTTTAATTTATCTCTTGTTCTCTCTTGTTTTCCATTTCTCTATCTCTCCTGTACTTTCTCTTTTGTTCTCTAGCTTTCCTTATTATTTATCTCCTCTTTTCTATCTCTCTCCTGTTCTCGTTCCCTATCTCTCTCTTGTTCTCTTTCCCTCTTTTTATTTATCTTTTCCTGTTCTCTATCCCTCTTTCTCCTCTTTTCATGTCTCTCAAGTTCTCGCTTTATTTGTTCTCTATTTCTATCGTTCTCACTCTATGTATGCCTCTCTCTCGTTTTCCATCTCCCTGGTTCTTTCCTCTTTCCGTTTAATCTTCCAGTCTACGAGTCAGTTATAGAACTTGGGCGACACCCTGTGGCAGTTGGCGGCATTTCAAGATAAGGTGAAAACACGTTCATTCAATATTAGACCAGGAATACGCTCACAATTACTGTACAGGGGCTTAGCAAAAGTCGACACACCCTTGCTCGCATTTTTAACGAGAGTGAGGTCAAAACAAAAGCTAGCATCCTTTGCAATCTTCGTTGCGGTTAGCAAATTGTTTAAAAAGAAATCAAATGAAATTGCACGGTAAACATCTATAAATGAATCTAGTGTTGAAAAAAGATTTCATGATAATTGATATTCAAAAATGACGGATCCATTACTTTCTCATGCTTTTGTCGTGTAATGGAACTTCTGCTTTTAAATTCATTTTAAGTCCATGTGACTTATAGTCCAGAAAATACACACTTGCATCTGGTATGACCTAAAATCAATTGAACAAAATCGGAAAAGAAAAATATGACGTATTTGATCATAGTTGCGTAAGTCATCACGCCTTCTTATTGCTGGTTAGGTGCGTTTTGCACTCATAAACTACATTTTTTTGTCCGGATTTCAAATTCTATTAACGTTGCTAAGAAGAAAATCTTGCAGGGGCTGTTTCCGTGACAACAAAAACTCAGGTGTTTTGGACGGCGGCAGCTGTAAAAACCGACGTTCCCAAAACGCACCGTTGCCATCTGGACTTGGCGTGATGCGTCTTAATGTGTATTTTGGTTGCCATGGCGATCAAGATAAATAGTATCTGATCCAGGGTTTTCTCTCTAGTATTTGTGTAGTAAATGGACTGCATTGATATAGTTAAGTCATTTGTTTGGCCCTTAATCACAAGGAGTCTCAAAGGGCTGCAGAGACTATTAAAACACCATCCCCTGATCTAAAACCTACATGAGGGCAAGGAAAAAAACTCAAAAACATGTCAAGTCCTGTTTATCTGTTTGTCCCTTAATCACAAGGAGTCTCAAAGGGCTGCAAAGACCACAGACCAATGTTCCCTGTCATTTTCCAGGGGTCTGAACGTTCACACAAAGTCGGTGAGCAATGCTTGAAACAACAGTGAGCAACAGCGATCCCAAGTGTGGCAACTAAGTCGTGATCAAACATGTCCAAAACTTGACATCAAGTTACATTTTGCTGAGTTTCCGGCAATGCAAAATTATTTTTCTCTTTTGAATGAATTGACTCATGTACGATGGCCTACAAACGTCGTTTGTTTTTACAATTCTTTCACAAGATATTCATTTCTTTTTATTTCCTGATATATTTTGTCGCATAATATTAACATTTTGGGGGGCTTATTGATTCGGTTGTAAGATACAGAACTGTACTTAATCACATTTTTTAGTGGAAAAACAATGTTGGAAACAAGATTCACTTGATATGATTGGAAATTATTTGAATGCAACACAAACTTTCTTCTTTTTTTTCCCCCACTTTTTTTAAATTCCTTTAAAAAAATCTCATTGCGTTCATTTTTTTCGAGCTGTTACTTTTTTCTTTTTGTTCTCTATTTACTTTCCTACTTTTCTGGCTTTTTTTCTAATTTTTTCCTTCTATTTTTCACTTCCTTGTCTCTTTTTTCTCAGCTTTTCACTACTTTTACATTTTTTCTTTTTTGTTCTATTCCCCCCTTCCTTTAAGTCATTTTGTGCAAAATTTTACATAATATTTGGTCATGTTGGGATTAAAGAAGCAAAAACAACCTGAAGAGCCGTTTGGGACCCGGTTCTCTTTAGTGAGCCGAGCCGAAGAAGCCGGTTCTCGAAAAACTCTACTGACTTTACTCAACTTCGTCCTACTTCGACATTTTACCTTTATGCACTGTAACTTTGACTTAATTGGCTTCTTAATGAACAATTTCAGGTTTTCGATGTAAATCTCTTGAATTTCTGTCTCAAGGTAATTAGCTTGTTTTGATATTACTAAATATAAAAACAATGTTTCTCATACACACACACACACATGAAGTAACGTTTCAATAATCAGTCTAATTGCATCTCTTGTACGTTTATCAATCTTATATTCTTTTATTGTGAAATGCTCATGTGAACTTTCTCCCTGAAGTATAATAAATGACGCCCAACTTGGGGGCGGAGTCTCTTTCCCTTGTAACAACATCACATGAAGGACGTGAGGAAATCTGCTCTTGGTATGATTCGATTTTAACTATATATATGTATTTTATTTGGGTAAATATGGCCACGAAATAGTCTTAATGATGATTGACTTTAACACCCCCCCCCTTCCTCTTAAATCATTTTGTGCATAGTTTTACATCATATTTGGTGATGTTGGGATGAAAGAAGCAAAAACAACCCGAAGAGCCGGTTCCTTTTAGTGAGCCGAGCCAAAGAAGCCAGTTCTCTACTAACTTTACTCAACTTCATTCTACTGCGACTCGACTTCAAAATACCGCATTTAGGACACAACGTCAGGGGAACCCGTGTATTTTTACCTTCATGCACTGTAACTTTGACTTAAGTCGCTTCTTAATTAGTAATTTTGAGCCCTGATTTTTGTGCGCTGGCTAGATTTTCTTGTGCGCTGAGAATTGCGCACTGCTCGCAGCTTAGTAGTTTAGAATAGCCACAGACTATTCTAAACGACAGACTTATGACACTATCCCCTGATTTGAAACCTACATGAGGGCATGGAAAAACTCAAAAACCTCAACATGAGGAAAATGAAGAAACCTTGAGAAGGGACCCCAAATAATACAGATATCGTCAACACTAAATATAGGTCATTTATAAGATAGAGAATAGTGTGTTTTAAGTGCAGATTAGCACTCTACAAGTTTTATTTTTGTAATACCTTATTTCCATAGCAGTGGAAATACTTGGGAATATTTAATGTATCCGCAGTATTTTTTTAGTATTACAGAAGTTGTATTTTTATGTTTTTCGGTCTTTTTTTCAAAATTTTCCATAATGATTGTACTATAGAATTTTACTAGTATTTTTGTTGTATTTCCAGTACTACTTCCTTTAATTTTTTGGGGAATATGACTGCAGTAGTGTTTTCTCTGTAGTATTTCTGTTGTAATAGTATTGAAGTATTTTTGCATTACAGTATTACCAAAGTTGTAAAATTTTATTTGTGTTTCTGTAGAAGTATTTGTTGCCAGGACCCAATTGCGTTATTTTTCTCACAAGTTTTATCGAAGGAAAGAGGAAGGGCTGCGCCCACGATGCGGTGTTCGCTGGACACGGGAAGCAAATCGCTTCCGTACTCTGTGATCTGAACACGGAAGACTATCTTCCGTAGCGAGCGATGGCGGTGTCAAGGACGGAAAAACGGGTCGGTAGCCGAGACTGGGAGAGCAAGGCGTGGTCGGGGTCGGAAACGAGTCGTAAGCCTTAACGGCAGAGTAGACGTCGTCGGGGGCAAAAAAGTCATATCCCGGGACAGGAGAGCAGACATGGTCAGGATCAAAACGGGTCGTAGCCGCAGACAGACAGGAGCAAAAACGGGACAGGTGGGAGTCGGGGTCAAAAAAAGGTCTGCCTCGCATACACAGGTTCGCAGACGGACTGACAACAGGGGATTGACAGGAGGAGAACCCAAATGAGCGGGCACAGGTGAGTCACATCAGTAATCATGACATTTGTAGTTATTTCTATTGTAGTAGTATCAGTAGTACCTTTGTAAGTTGTGTTTTTGTAGTATTTCTGTCCTTCATATTACAGTAGTTGTGTTTTGGTTTTACCGTTTCTGTAACAGTATATATTAGTATGGTATTACTGCAGTGGTATTTTTCTTTTCAGAATAAAAGCAAAAGCTCATATTAGATCCCTGTTTTAGATAGATAGATACTTTATTCATCCCCGCAGCACTAAATGTAATATTAATTTTGTAGTAAATCTGTAGTAGTAGTAATTTCAATGTATAAACGTACAGGTCCTAGTACTTTATTTACTATCATATACATTGCCATTCTATTTCGACCATTTTCGGCCTGCGGGCCGGATGAAAAAGCCTGACAGGACCCGCATTTGCGGCCTGCGGGCCGTAGTTTGCCCACCCCATGCGCTAAAGTCAATCATAACCCACGAGTCTTGCTTTGTGTTGACACAGATTTTTAATTATTTCCACAACTTCTACGATTTTAAGAGAGAACTTTAAAAAGGAAATATTTACAAAACGGAAGAACGTCGAAAGGACCACTAGGTGGCATCTTAAGCACCCCAAAACTACAACAGAATCCTCTCGGGGGTCAGAAAGTAATTTCACTTTGGTGCAAGTACTTTTGAAAAAAGTAGCTTTGTTCTCGGAGTATAAATACGATGAAAGAGTCCTACGATAGAAGATGAGAGAGAACCTGGAAAAGGGCTCATGTTGTGCTTTAGTGCTTGGAGAGAGGTCTTCTGAAGAGCAGGATGTGAGGCTCTGCGGGGGAAAAGAACAAAATATAGAAAAATATTAGGGATCGGCTCAACTATACATTTCTCTTTTTCAATTTTGTCTTTGGCAATGCAATCTATACTGGCTTGCGAAACTATTTGGCCCCCTTGAACTTCAAACATCAAGATATAAAACTGTCATTTCTTGCGAAGCATCAACAATAAGTGGGACACCACCATGAAGTGGAACACAATTTATTGAATATTTCTTTTTTTTTTTTTAACAAACACACGATCCGGACCGTCAAACATGGTGGTGGCAGCATCATGGTTTTGGCCCTGCTTTTCTTCAGCAGGAAGATAGCTGGAGCCAAATATAGGACCATTTTGGAAGAAAACCTGATGGAGACTGGGCCATCCCAGATTTGTCTTCCAACAAGACAACGATCCAAAACATAAAGCAAAAGCTACAATGGAATGGTTCACCAAAAAACATATCAAGGTGCTAGAATGGCCAAGTCAAAGTCCAGACCTCGATCCGATTGACAATCTGTGGAGGGAACTGAAAACTGCTGTTCACAAACGCTTTCCATCCAAACTCACTGAGCTCCAGCTGTTTTGCTAGGAGGAATGGGCCAAAATATCAGTTTCTTTATGTGCAAAACTGATAGATTTCCTGTACTGTTAGTTGACTAATATTCTTTCGGGTTTTTTTCGCATTATTGCAACTTTTTACACCAATTTATAAGCTTTTACAGCAAATATCGGCTGGAAATATCAGTTATTGGCCTCCTCTTAATACTAAATTGGAATCGGTATCAGCCTACACATTTCATTATTAAATTATAAACAAAGGACTTGGGCTCCCTCTTGTGGTTTAGTGTGACAATATCATGTAAAATGATTTAACTGGTAATAATGAGTTATTGATTTCACATATAAGTCGCACCCCTGGTCAAACTATTTGAAAAAAAACTGACTTATAAAATACCGTACTAAAATGATTTTATTATTTTAGTGGGACTTTGAAGGACATTAGAGCAAAACATTGTAAATTTTCTTTGAATATTGTGTTAATGTGTAGATCATTTACATTTTCGCTACAGGATTTTAATAATGGCCTCATGTATTCATCAACGTATTTATTCATTGTCTTTTAAAGTGTTTCATCATCAGTTACACCAGAGACTTTTTTTCCCCTCGCTGTGCTTTGTTTATATCTTTCAGGACGACTTTCTGTTTTCCCTATTTTCTCGGTTTCCAGTTTCGATTCTGTCTAGTTTGTCCTATTAAATTTCGATATCCTGTTTTGATATCAATCTTGTCTGCCCCGTCCTGTCCGGTATCGACCCCATCCGTCCGATATCCGCTCGGGCAATTGGTATCGCTCTCGTCGGCCTCTGGCTTCCTATCGTTCCACGCCAGACTGCTGCCTAACGTGCATGACTCCCCATTTCCCGTCAAATAAAAGGCTTGTGTGAGTAACGTCACGCATTTGGGTCCTGATCCTGTTCCTGACACTATCTATCCATCTATCTATGCATAATCAATATTTTTTAACACAATAGAATATAACCGCCCCTGCGTTTGGCCAGCAACCACTCCAGAGCGCCCCCCGCCTACCTCCCTATTTTCTCACTAACATTGGTCTCTGGTACCCTAAAAATTGTGTGATAATGGTATGATACCGGATGCCTTTTCTTGTGTCATCTACATCCCTAAGGATACAGTAATTACACTTGAAATTACGTTTATTATTTTATTCTACTTTTAAATTAAATTTGTTTTTTTGTTGATCGGATCATATTTGGAATTTGGATTCTATTTAAACCAAGTGACAGATTTACTTTTTCCATATTTTGTATTCCCGTTCCCACAAAATTATTTTATATAGCCGCCGATATCTATGAACCGGAAGTGCCGAAAAGGGGGACGGGACTCGCCTGGTTTGTGGATCATGTAGTGGATCCAGCCCTGGCTCTGCTGGACGCCGAGGTTCCGCCACTCCTGTTCGGACATCAGGTGCGAAGACGGAACCAGTTTGGAAAGCGGTTTGGGCAAAACCACGTGCCTACAACAACAAAAACGAGACAACTTCAGTTTGATTGACCCTACTCTTGTTTTATGGTCGTCACTAACCCCTTTTGGGTTTGAAATGCATACAAAAAACACATACATTTGTCTATTGCTTCAAGCCTCACTAAACTTATCCAAAAATATCAATAAAAAGAAGAGAAATGTTTCACATTACAAAATACAGGGGTTGTACAAATTCAAGCACTTTTCATGCACTTTCAAGGCCAATTTGTAAATGTTCCAAGAAATCCAACCCCGATCAAAACAACGCTTTGTTTTTTGTTGAATTTAAAGATTAAAATAGAGTCAGCCAGCATATATTTGATGCTATTTTGAGCTGTTTTTCTCTATCATCTTTGTGTGTCAATGGGCTGCTATAAACTGATCCGGTGTTGGGATCAGTATTTTTATACTACTATGGAAATTAAAATCTATAAAAATACTACAAAAATACCACTCCAGTAATACTGACAAACAAAAATACTACTACAGGCATATTAAAACAGAAAAACTACCAACAACTTACAAAAATACCATTACTGTAACACAAAAAATACTAGTCAAGTTTATCTGTACTGCTAGAGAAATTTTACAACAAAAAAACAATAGAAACACTAAAAAAACACTTTTGTGAAAATACTTCTATTGAAATACAGTACTTTAAAAATACCACTAAAGAAATACTACAAAAATACAACTGCAGTAATACTACAGAAATACTACAGATATAATGCCAAAATTCAAGTATGGAATACTACAAAAGTAAAACTATAGTAAGACAACAAATACTGCAAAAGTACTAAGGAAATACAATTAAAAATTAAATAAATTAACAATTAATACTACAAAATAGTACAAAACACTACAATGGAAATACTTAAAAAAAAAACATCCACAGGAATATTACAAAAATACCATTACAGTACCACTGTAATACAAAAAATACAAGTTTATCTGTACTGCTAGAGAAATATTACAACAAAAATACAAAAGAAAGATTACAAAATACTATTGTGAAAATACTTTTATTGAAATACAGTACTTTAGAAATACCACAACAGAAATACTAGAAAAATACAACTGAGAGAGAGAAATACAATTAAAATCTAATATGGAAATACTACAAAAATAGTACAAAACACTACAATGGAAATTCTTTAAAAAAAAAAAAACATCTACAGAAATATTACAAAAATACAATTTCAGTACCACTGAAAAAAACTATACTATTTAAATATTACAACAAAAATAATTCAAAATAATCCTACAGAGAAAACCCTACTGCAACCATATTAAAAAAAAATACGACATATACTAGAAAAATCTACAATGTAAACACTACAAAAAAGGGTGATGAGCTCCAGCACCCCCGCGACCCAACTGAGGATAAGCAGTGCAGATAAATGGATACTCTAAAAACCCGACTTCAGAAACACTACTACGGAAATAATAAATAAGGAAGCCCAACAAAGTCACCAATAAATCCGTACAAAAAACGTTGCATATTATTGTTTATAGTACATTTTAAAACTTATTTCAACTTAGGTGTTACCTGAACTTCGCGTTAAAAGCGTTACTGTGAGCTAGCATCGTTAGCTTAGCTTCCTGTTTACCTGTACTCGAAAGAGTCGTCGTTGTATTTGTCAGAGTAGTAAATGTCCTTCTTCGACATTTTTATCCAAAGGTGAAGCTGAACGTCGGCTAAAAATATACAAAATTAAATGTTTTAAGGCGGATAATTGAAGTCGTCCGCTTGGAAAATGTCTCCCGAATCCGAACTGGTCCGTCGGGTTGTCAGCTCAATATTTATGTAGATTTCAAAAAGTAACGTTCCGGTCCGCGCCTTCTTCCCATTGGTCGAGACGCTGGGCGTGATGAACAACACAGCGATGAACAAACCAATCGGAACCGCCGATGTTCGAGTGTCGTCATCTTTTCTTTTTTGCTTGAAGATAATGGCGGTTGGAAACTGTTCGCAATCATTAGCGCCTCCTATCGGATTTGTGAAGTAATAACAAACAGGTTCGTTCTTTTTTGACTAGTCAAAATTGAATTAAAATGTACAGTGGGACCTCGGTTATCGCGGTTAATGGGGACCAAAACCACCCGCGATAAGTGAAAATACGCGAAGTAGCGGCGCACCTAAAAAAAAAAAAATTTTTTTAAATATATATATATTTTTTTTAATTTTATCATTATTATTTTTTAGACCCGGTTAATGGGGACCAAAACCACCCCTGAAAAGTGAAAATCTGCGAAGTAGCGACGCCCCTTCAAAAATGCTTACATTTTTTTGTCGTTTTTTTTTTTTTTTTAATTATTTTATTCTATTATTATTATTTTTTAGACCTGCGAAGCTCTGAACCCGCGAACGTGGAACCACGAAGTAGCGACGCCCCTTCAAAAATGCTTAAAAAAAATAAAATATATATAATTTATTATTATTTTTTAGGCCCGCGAAGCTCTGAATCTGCGAATGTCGAAGCGCGAAGTAACGAGGTCCCACTGTATTTCAGATTCAGATTCAGATTCAGATCTACTTTATTGTCATTCTAGTACACGTGTATACAGAACGAAATGTCGATGCATCTGACCCCCACAGTTTCCTTGAATGTACAGATATAAATAATGTTGTATTGTATTTTGGCTACGTATAGTATTTTACCATAGTGCCGATAGTGCAAGAAGAGTAGCTAACCAGATGTGCAAAATGGGCAGTCAGGTTAACAAGTCAGGTACACAGTAACATTAACACTGTAACAATAACGCTGTAATTACAATAGTGCAGAGAGCAATGTGCAAGGAGTGGCAAGCTATAAAAAAAAACTGCCAGTAGTGCAAAAAGTCAGATTAGCAGCCGTTTAGATTTAAGTTAACTATATGTTAGATTGACCATTTAACAGTCTAATGGCCAGGGGGACTAGACTATTGCGGAGCCTGGTGGTCCTGCACCGCACACTGCAGTACCTCTTCCCAGAGGCTAGCAGAGTGAACAGTCCATGATGGGGGTGAGAGGGGTCCCCGGTAATGTTTTTAGCATGGGATAGGCAGTGCTTCTGGCCAATGTCCTGAATGGAGGGAAGTGTAGTCCCGATTATTTTCTCTGCTGTCCTCGTTACCCTCCTCACACTACCCCAGTCGGTAGCGCTGCAGCCTCCACACCACACAGAGATACAGCTGGTCAGGATACTCTCTATGGTGCCCCTGTAGAATGTAATGAGGGAGGGTGGGGGCAGGTGGGCTCTCCTCATCCTCCGCAGGAAGTACAGGCGCTGCTGTGCCCTCTTAACCAGTGATGCAGTGTTCACGGACCAGGTGAGTTTGTTTGTAATGTGCACCCCTAGGAACTTGATACTGCTGACAACCTCCACAGCCTTGTTGTTGATGCAAAGTGGGGCATGGTTGGGCTGGTTTTTCCTAAAGTCGACAATGATCTCTTTAGTTTTGTCGACATTCAGGACCAGGCTGTTGTCCCTGCACCAGCCCACCAACTGCTCCACCTCCTCTCTGTAGGCCAGGTCGTTGTCATCCCTGATGAGGCCCACCACTGTTGTGTCGTCAGCATACTTCACGATGTGGTTTGTGGCGGACCTAGGGACGCAGTCGTGTGTCATCAAGGTGAACAGCAAGGGGCTCAGGACGCAGCCTTGGGGGGAGCCCGTGCTGAGGTAGATGACATCTGAACTGTTCTGACCTATCCGCACTGATTGGGGTCTGTCACAGAGGAAGTCCAGCAGCCAGTTCCGCAGGGGGGTGTTGAAACCCAGGAGTCTCATTTTGTCTACCAGATGTTGTGGGATGATGGTGTTGAATGCTGAACTGAAGTCCAGGAACAGCATCCGCACATGGGTGTTCTTCTCCTCTAGATGTGTCAGGCTCAGGTGAAGCGCAGAGGAGATGGCATCCCTGGTGGAGCGGTTTGTCCTGTAGGCAAACTGAAAGGGGTCGAATGAGGAGGGGAGACTGGAGGTGATGTGCTCTTTAACCAGTCTCTCAAAGCACTTCATTATGATAGGAGTCAGTGCAACGGGCCGGTAATCGTTGAGTGATAAGATCTGGGGTTTCTTTGGCACTGGGATGATGTTGGCAAATTTGAAGCATGATGGTACTTTGGCTTGGTCTAGCGAGGTGTTGAAAATGTCTGTTAGTACACAAGCCAGCTGATCGGCGCACTCCCTAAGTACCCGCCCCGGAATGTTGTCCGGGCCTGGAGCCTTCCTTGTGTTGACCCTTCTCAGGGTCTTCCTCACGTCAGATGAGTCCAGGTGGAGTGCTCTTTCGTCCTGATTTGGAACCGCTTTCGCTGCAGGGGTGCCGTTTTGTGCCTCGAACCTTCCAAAGAATTTGTTGAGGTCATTCAGAAAGTCCATGCTAGTGTTCTGCACTGGGGCGGTGGTTGGCTTGTAACTGGTGATGGCCTGAATGCCTTTCCACATATCCCTGGTGTTGGTTTTATTGAGGAAACGTTCCTGGATTTTTTGACTGTGCGTTCGCTTTGCTAGTCTGATAGCCCGGTTCAGGTTAGCCCTCGCTGATAACAGCGCCTCCTTGTCACCAGATCTAAAGGCAAGGTTCCGTACTTTTAGTTGTTTTCGTATTTCAGCAGTCATCCAGGGCTTCTTGTAAAGCAGTTTTAAGAAACTGAAACGTACAAAGTGATTTATAGAAACATTTTTTAATAACAAGATTATCCATTTTCATTCACTTTGTTTTCATACCAAAGCTAAAATATGACAGAAATACAATGAATATAACAGTTTTCAAATCAACAAACAGGAGTCATAAAGATAACAAAAAAAATAAAGGTGGGGTTCATCGTTAAAAAGTTCCAAATGAAACATTTTCTCTATTGTATATATGTTGACAATACCTAACTATGTGACGGTTGACATGGCGCCCAATTGGCACCACCCGTGTGGCACCAGCTAAAGCTTGTTGACAGATTGGTTTCCGTCTATTTAGGCTCAGTGCTCTCACTCTTCCTTTGTCAGTCCGTCAATGAACCTCTGCCCCGCGAGACGTGGGTTTTGACTTGGTCCTGTTTCCTGTTGTTATTTCTTGTTCGGAATGGTTCCCGTTTATTTTGTCCTGTTTAATATTGATTTCCAGTTTCGTTCCCGTCTAGTTTGTCCTGTTTAATTTCAATATCCTGTTTTGATATCAATCCCGTCTGTCACGTTGTTTAATATTGGTTTCCAGTTTCGTTCCCGTCTAATTTGACCTGTTTAATTTAGATATCCTGTTTTGACATCAACCCTGTCTGTCCCGTTGTTTAATAACGGTTTCCAGTTTCGTACCTGTGTAGTTGGTCCTGTTTAATTTCGATACCCTGTTTGATATCAATCCTGTCTGTCCCGTTGTTTAATATAATTTTCCAGTTTCGTTCCCATATGGTTTGTCCTGTTTATTTCAATATCCTGTTTTGATATCACTCCTGTCTGTCCCATTGTTTAATATCGCTTTCCAGTTTCGTTCCCATCTAGTTTGTCCTGTTTAATTTCGATATCCTGTTTCGATATCAATCCTGTCTGTCCCATCCTGTCCGATATCGACCCCATCCGCCCGATATCTGCTCGGGCAATTGGTATCGATCTCGTCGGCCTCTGGCTTCCTATCACTCCACGCCGGACTACCGCCTAACATGCATGACCACCCATTTCCCGTAAAATAAAGGCTTGTGAGAGAAACGTTACGCGTTTGGGTCCTGAAGATAATTTTTGTCAGGAAAGGCCAGATCTGACCTTGGGCCCCCTCCTCAAGGTCACCTTTCGGAACGTATCCTGTCACTGTGGGGGTGGGGGTTTGAGATAACCCCCGGCTGGTCTCCGTGGCGACTGCACGCACATCTGATGGGTGATATTGCACGAGTGGAAAGTGATAGCCCCTACCTGCCGCTATGGGGGGGCCACAGGGGGTCCGCCCCCCCCTGCACAGAGGGCTTCTGCACCCTTACTTAAAGCCTGATCCTTATTTCTTTTTTGGGTTAGTCCTAATTATATACAACCACCCCCTCCCCCGTGTATTTAATATGCCCCCCTTTGAAACTGATGTTAGCTCGGTGGTTTGGCGAGGCGAAAAGCAGGATGGGGAGGTGAAGACCAGACAGCGATACAATACCCAGGGGGCGGAGCTTTTGCTCCTCACCTCGCTGATAAGCTGGGGAGGGTCTTCTTTAGTGCTAAGCTCTCGGAAGACACTCAATGCACGATACTCGGGTTTCTGACTAAACGGGTGCGATGGAGAAACGGTATCCCGATATAGCGGGCAAAGAGAAAGGTGAGTTGAACGATTATCAATCGGTCGTGCTGTTTTCTCGCTCATGGAAAGTCCGATTCCGATCGATTATTTCGAAATATACAGTAGTTAATGTCACGGTTGCCATGGCGGCCAATTGGCCCCGCCCGTGTGGCACCAGCTGCGGCTCATTAACAGATACCTTGAAGTACTTTCTGTCTTTTTAAGTTCAGTGCGCTCTCTCTTACTTTGTCAGTCCGTCGACAAACCTCTGCCCCGCAAGCTGTGGGTTTCGACTCGGTTCTGCTTCCTGTTGGTATTTCCTGTCCGGTATTGTTCCTGTTTATTATGTCCTGCTTAATATCGGTTTCCAGCTCCGTTCCCGTCTATTTCTGTCCTGTTTATTAGGCTCAGTGCTCTCACTCTTCCTTTGTCAGTCCGTCAATGAACCTCTGCACCAGCAAGACGTGGATTTTGACTCTGTCTGGTTTCCTGCTTGTGTTTCCTGCCCTGTATTGTTCCCGTTTACTTTTGTCCTGTTTAATATCGGTGTCCAGTTTTGTTCACGTCTATTTTGTCCTGTTTAATTTCGATATCCTGTTTTGATATCAATCCTGTCTGTCCCGTTGTTTAATATTGTTTTCCAGTTTTCGTTCCCGTCTAGTTTCTCCTGTTTATTTTTGATATCCTGATTCCTTATCTACCCTGTCTGTCCCGTCCTGTCCGGTATCGACCCCATCTGTCCGATTTCAACTCGGGCAATTGGTATCGATCTCGTCGGTCTCTGGCTTCCTGTCTTTCCACGCCAGACTACTGCTTAACATGCATGATTCCCAATTTCCGTCAAAGAAGCTCTGCCCCGCAAGACGTGGGTTCTGACTCGATCCTGTTTTCCTGTTGGTATTTCCTATCCGGTATTGTTCCTGTTTATTTTGTCCTGTTCAATATCGGTTTCCAGTTTCGTTCCCGTCTATTTTTTTCCTGTTGATTATTCTCTCCAGTTTTCGTTCCCGTCTATTTTGTCCTGTTCAATTTCGATATCCTGTTTCATTATCAATCGCGTCTGTCCTGTCCTGTCCTGTCCGGTATCGACCCCATCTGTCCGATATCAACTCGGAAAATTGGTATCGATCACGTCAGCCTCTGGATTCCTATCATTTCACGCCAGACTGCTACCGAACGTGCATGACTCCCCATTTCCCGTAAAATAAAAGGCTAAGGTGAGTAACGTCACGCGTTTGGGTCCTGATCCTGTTCTGGTTCATGACACCTTGCTAGTAACAGTGACTCCCTTTGGTACCCAAATGCCTTGATTTCTAATTACCGTATTGTCTGCACTATGAGGCGCAACAATCAAAATTTGTCATTTGTGAGATTTTATTATTCAAAAGGCGCATCAGACTATCAGGTGCATAGGTTTAAAACTACATTAAGGGGTAGGGTTGCACTGAAATGAAGTACCATTATTTTGCAATTATTGATCAGTCAAAATATATCGATGATTAAAATTTCACTGTATTTAATATAAATTCATACATTACAAATATTACATGAAAAATATGTAACGATTGCCATGGCGCCCAATCGGCCCCGCCCGTGTGGCGCCAGCTGCGGCTCATTAACAGATTGACTTTCCGTCTTTTTAAGCTCAGTGCGCTCTCTCTTACTTTGTCAGTCCGTCAACGAACCTCTGCCCCACAAGACGTGGGTTTCGACTCATTCTTGTCCCTTTTGGTATTTCCTGTAAGATATTTTTCCCACTTATTTTGTCCTGTTTAATATCGGTTTCCAGTTTCGTTCCCGTCTATTTTTGTCCTGTTTACTATTTTCTCCAGTTTTCATTCCCGTTTAGTTTGTCCTGTTTATTTCGATATCCTGTTTCAGTATCCATCTTGTCTGCCCCGTCCTGTCCGGTATCGACCCCATCCGTCCGATATCCGCTCGGGCAATTGGTATCGCTCTCGTCGGCCTCTGGCTTCCTATCGTTCCACGCCAGACTGCTGCCTAACGTGCATGACTCCCCATTTCCCGTAAAATAAAAGCTTGTGTGAGAAACGTCACGCGATTGGGTCCCGATCCTGTTCCGGTTCTGACAAATGCTAAATAAATATAAATTTCTCGAACGATGAGTATTAAGAAAAATGCACATTGATATGATAGTTCATGTATTTTTGCTTGTTATCCAAACCAATACTGGGGTTTTTAGGTCATTGTGTGTTATATAGCGCCTCCTAGTGGTAGAAAAATAAACCAGTCATTCATTAAAAAATGTCTTCCATCTCTTTGCAAAGGGTACCCCTCAAGGAACAGAATATTAAGGAGGGGGGGATAAGAAGAAAATGGTGCGCGTCAGTTACTTTGACTCCCCGTAGTTTGTGATATTCATTGTTCTTTGTAGCACTCATTTTGGGTGGCACTACGCAAAACAGTGACGCCTAGTGGTCAAATATTACAGTGTCCCATTAGGTAAATAAACTTAAAACCTGCAATATTAAGATATACTATGTTTACTTATTGAAGTTTATGAATTGAAACAATAAATGTGATGTAGAAATTTTCAAAATAAAACGTAGTATCTACTTCACTGTCTCCAGGACCGGGACCTGGTCGCTACAGGTTACCGCCCACCATCGGCTTCATTGGCCATGACGTCACTAAGGAAACAAGCCCCGCCTACTCCTTCCACGGCAAAATGAGCGACAGTAGTAAGACTCACCTTTATCCAATTTCTTGAGTGACAAAAGACAAAATCAACTAAAAACGAAAGAAAATCAGCATTACTTTGTATAAAAAACGTCGTTGTTCTTAATTGAAGTGCTAAAGGAGACAAAAAAAAGCATTTACTTGTACCTGTGTCTTTGAAGTGGGGCATAGTGACGAGCGACCGTGAAAACTACTCTTCTACACTGTATTTATTTTTTTGTTTTTGTTTGTGATTTCTTTATTTTGTTTTGTTTTGATGTGTAGTGTATCACGTGGATTGCAGTCCGGGCCCCCGGTATCACATCGATGCGAAGACCACCCGCTTGGGGAGACACCGTACCCCTGCTTACTCCATTCTGGGAAGACATAAAGTACAAAGTAGGGGTTTTATTCTAATTATATTGCAATGATAATTAGAACCAGGGGCGGTACAAGGGGGGAGTGGGCAGGGGTTGCGCAGTGCCCACCCATGGACACGCTCTGCCCACTCAAAGAAAACGGGATGTTGGGGTGAGGGTAGTCTGATAAATGAAGGAAATACAAACAAAAGAAGAAATTAAAGAAGGGTAAAAGACAATATTAATAAAATAATGAAGCAAAAAACAAGTAAAAACCATGGGAAAAACAAACAAAATAATAAAAGAAAGAAAAAAAAACAGGAAAATGTCAGGACCAAACCGGAATCAGGACCCAAATGGACCCAAAAACAGGTCGATAGCCGGGACAGGAGAAAAAAAACGTGGTCCGGGTCAGAAACGGGCCGTAAGCCGGGACAGGAGAGCAGATGCGGTCAGGAACAAAAAAACGGGCCGTAAGCAAACGTAGTCGGGATCGAAAACGGGTCGGAGACAAAAAGGGAGGTCAGGAACGGATGGGTGGAAAAACAGGTGCAAAAACGGGGACAGGCGGGAGTCAGGGTCAAAAAAAGGCTTGCCTTGTATCAACAACAATCTTCGCAGACGGACTGACAAGCGGAGAGTGACAGGGCTGAGCTTAATAAAGGACAGGGAACCAATCAGGTAACCCGCAGCAGCTGGCGCCAAATAAGCGGGCACAGGTGATACTAATCGGGAATCATGACTGACAAAGAGAAAAAAAACTAGAAAATAGAAAAGACTTGAAAAAAGAATAAAAACATTAAAGAAAAAAAGGGGAGAAAGAAGAAAATAATAAAGAAAAAATAGTCAAATGTAGGAACAAAAAGAATAAAAGAAAAAAGGAAGAAGACAGAAAAAAAGAAAACAACAAGCAGGGAAAAAAATTAGAAAAAGGGTAAGACTTAAAAGCTAGGAAGAAAAGAAAAGAAATAAAAATGAAATAAAAGGGAGTAAGAGCCTCGGTTTGGCCAATTCAAATTCAACTCCAACCTGCAATGGTTTCCTTTCGCCACTGGATGGCCCTGTCATTCCATTTTCTCCCCGGCTTCAGAGGAGCTCCAGGACGGCCCGGGACCCGGCAGTTACAGCCCCGAAAGAGCCCCGCCCTGCAACCTCCAGCGCCGCCCGCCGTCCTACAGCATGGGCCGCCGCACCCGCTACCGGAGCGTGGACCCCGTGCCCGCCCCCAACAGGTACACCCTTCCCCCGCTCATGGGCCCCCGGGTCCCGCACATAGCGTCCGGCGCCAGCTACTCCATGTCGGCTTGCTTGGGGCGAGGGGGCCCGTCGGTGGATCCGGCCATGACGCCGGGACCTTGCCGCTACGACAGCACCCACCCCAGCGTGTATCTCCGCCGGCCGCCCGCCTTCTCCATGTTAGGGCGGCACGGAGGGGCGAGGGAGGCCCCCCAGGTCCCGGGTCCCGGGGCCTACGACCCCCAAAGGGTGACGGCGCATCAAGCGAGGGCGCCGGCTTTCTCCATGGGAATCCGCCATTCGGACTTTGTCACCCCGCTGGTCGTCGCTATTTCCGATTAGCCGCGATGGGAGCCTTTTTCCGCGACAGGGGCGTTACCCGGGAGGTTGGGGGTGGGCCAGTGCCACCCAAAGAAAAACGGATGTCACGGTGAGGGGAGTCTGGAAAATGAACAACGGCAAACAAAGGAAAAATAAAGAGGGGAAAAAAGAGACATAAAAGAAAATCTGAGCAGAAAGAGTCGTACAAAACTGGAGAAAAAAGAGAAAAAAAAAGAATCAGATGAGAAAAATGGTAAAAGCAGGGAAAAAAAGAAATAAAAAAAGCAAAAAAAAACCATAAGGAAAAAAGGAAACAAATGAGAAAACAAAGCATGTAAAAAAAGGAGCAAAAGTTATGGATAAGGAATAAAACGAGCAAAAAATGTTGGTGTCATTTTTACACGAAAATGAGCAAAAATGGGACTTTCAGAGACATTTTTGCACGAAAATGAGAAAAATTGAGACTTTAGGTGTTGGTTTCACACGAAAATGACCAAAATTGGGACTTTCAGTGGTGTTTTTGCACAAAAGACCAAATTTGGGGTTTTTGGTGTTGGTTTTGCACGAAAAGGCCCACAATTGAGACTTTCAGTGTGGTTTTTGCACGAAATTGAGCAGAAATTGGACTTTCAGTGGCATTTTTGTGCAAAAATGAGTAAAACTGAGACTTTTTGTTGGTTAACACGAAAAGGCCCACAACTTTCAGTGTCGTTTTTGCACAAAAATGAGCAAATATGGAACTTTTGGTGGGGTTTTTACACAAAAATGACACAATTTTAGACTTTCAGTGGCATTTTTATGCGAAAATGACCAAAAGTGAGACTCAGTGTTTTTTGCACAAAAAGGAGCAAAATGTGGACTTTTGGTGTCATTTTCACACAAAAACGATCAAAAATGGGACTTATAGTGTCGTTTTTGCAAGAAAATTTGCGAAAATTTGACTTTTCATGTCGTTTTTACACGAAAATGAGCATTTATGGGACCTTAGGTGTCTTTTTTTTTCTCAAAAATGCCCAAATTGGGACTTTCAGTGGCGTTTTTGCCTGGAAGTGAGAGAATGTGGGACTTTTGGTGTTGGTTTCACGCGAAAATGACAAAAATTGAGAGTTTCAGTGTCCTTTTTGCACGAAAATGAGCAAAATTGAGACTTTTGGTGTTGGTTTCACATGAAAATCACCAAAATTGAGACTTTCAGTGGTGTTTTTGCATGAAATTGAGCAAATATGGGTCTTTTGGTGTCCTTTTTAAACAAAAATGAAGAAAAATTGGACTTTTAAGTGTAATTTTTACATGAAAATGACCGAAATGAGACTTTCAGTGTCATTTTTACACGGAAATGAGCAAAATTGAGACTTTCAGTGGTGTTGTTGCACAAAATGATTAAAAATGGGACTTTTGGAGTCCTTTTTACACAAAAACCAGCAAAAATGTGACTTTTGTTTATGAACGAGTGAGTGGATGAATGGATTATTATGTAAGCAGATGAGAAATAAGTGAGTGAGTTTCAGATCAAGTTTTTCTGTGTGTGTTAGATGTGAGAGCAAGCGAGTGGGTCAATAAAATGAGTGAGTGAGTGAGTGAGTGAGTGAAAAGGGAAAAGGGCTAGTGTGAGTATTTATTGCAGCTGTGTATGAATCCCTATCTTTATTTCTCTTTCTGTTTACAGTTTCTTTCTCTGTCTTTCTTCTCTTTCTTTCTTTCTTTCTTTTCCTTTCCTTTCCTTTCCTTTTTCTTTTCCTTCTGGTAAAATGTTTTTTTTGTGAGTCAAATTAAGCCTACTTCAAAATGATTTTCTTTCTATCTATCTATCTATCTAGCCTTTTTTTTCCCTTTTCCTTTTGGTTAAATGTTTTTTTGTGGGTCAAATTAAGCCTACTTCAAAATTATTTTTCTTTCTTTCTTTCTCTGTCCTTCTTTCTTTCTCTTTCTTTCTTTATTTCTTTATTTGTTTATTTTTTTTCTTTCTTTCTTTTAGCTTTCTTTCTTTCTTTCTTTCTTTCTTTCCTTCTCATTTCTTTCTTTCTTTCTTTTTTTTGCTTTTCCTTTTCCTTTTGGTAAAATGTTTTTTTGCGGGTCAAATTAAGCCTACTTCAAAATTATTTTTCTTTATCTATCTATCTATATATATATCTATCTATCTATCTATCTTTTTTTTCCCTTTTCCTTTTGGTAAAATGTTTTTTGTGGGTCAAATTAAGCCTACTTCAAAATTATTTTTCTTTCTTTCTTTCTCTTTCTTTCTTTCTTTCTCTGTCCTTCTTTCTTTCTCTTTCCTTCTTTCTTTCTTTCTTTCTCTTTCTTTCCTTCTCTCTTTCCTTCTTTCTTTCTTTCTCATTTCTTTCTTTCTCATTACTTTCTTTCTTCCTTTTTTTTGCTTTTCCTTTTCCTTTTGGTAAAATGTTTTTTTGCGGGTCAAAATAAGCCTACTTCAAAATTATTTTTCTTTCTCTATCTATTTATCTATCTAGCTATCTATCTAGACATCTAGACATCTATCTATGTATCTCTTTCTTTCTTTTTTTCCCTTTTCCTTTTGGTAAAATGTTTTTTTTGTGGGTCAAATTAAGCCTACTTCAAAATTATTTTTCTTTCTTTCTTTCTTTCTTTCTTTCTTTCTTTCTTTCTTTCTCATTTCTTTCTTTCTTTCTTTCTCGTTTCTTTCTTTTTTCCTTTTTTTTTGCTTTTCCTTTTCCTTTTGGTAAAATGTTTTTTTTGAGAGTCACATTAAGCCTACTTCAAAATTATTTTTCTTTATCTATCTCTTTCTTTTTTTATCTATCTATCTATCTATCTAGACATCTATCTAGACATCTATCTATCTATCTATCTATCTATCTCTTTCTTTCTTTCCCCTTTTCCTTCTGGTAAAATGTTTTTTTTTTTGTGAGTCACATTAAGCCTACTTCAAAATTATTTTTCTTTATCTATCTATCTATCTCTATCTTTCTTTTCTTTCTTTCTTTTTTTCCCTTTACCTTTTGGTAAAATGTTTTTTTGTGGGTCAAATTAAGCCTACTTCAAAATTATTTTTCTTTCTCTCTTTTTCTTTCTTTCTTTCTTTTCTTCCCATTTCTCTTTTTTTCTCCCTTTTCCGGTCCCCTCCGTCACTGTTCTCCCTCCCTCATTTCTTTCATCCTCTTTAATCTACTCGACCGGCTCCCACGAGAGTTTTTTTTCTACCATGCGGTCCCAGAGCTCCAACGAGTCTGACACCCCTGTTTTAGAGTGTATGAGAGAGGGCGGATAAATGAGAGTATGTGTGTGCGTGTGCAGCAAGGATGAAGATGTGATTAGCTAATGCTGTCAAAGAGCATGGGCGGGGCATCGTGGAAAGAGCCAATGACATCATCCGCAGGACGGGAGGGGGGACGTAAGGGGAGAGGAGAGGGTCAATCCGAGGGAGAGAGGAAGACCGGCGCTCAGATCGGCAGGAGGCGCAGATAGCGGCATGACCACCGCGGCATCCGGAGCCACCCCACATCCACTCGGATACAAGACTCCCTTCGGAAGGTTCTCCCGCGTCCCCTCCCCTTCCCTTCCCCTCCCCCGCGTCCCCACCCCCGACCCTGGACTCCTTCAGGTGGTTCCTCCGGGCATGCTCCTGAAGCCCAAGTATGAGCGCTTCCACGACGAATCTGTGAGCTCCGAGGACCCCATGCACAGCTTAGCCATGAGCGGCAAAGTGGCCGCCGCCCCGGCGGTCCCTTCTTCCGCTTCGCCCCCGCCTCCCCCGTGCCCGACCGCCGCCAGGCCCGACTCGCCCTGCCCGGACGGGGAACAGGACAACGCCACCACCTTCTGCATGCTCATCCCCAGGATGCCGCAGTGGAAGTTCTCCAACTCCTTGCTCAGCCGGAGTCCGTCCAACTCCAGTTCCAGTTCCAGCTCCAGCAAAGACTCCGGCAAAGCGGGCCCCCAAGGGTCCCCGTCCTCGTCCTCGCACAGGCACGGCCCGGCACAGCCGGCCGGCGGGCCCGTGTCCAGTTTGGCGGCCGTGCTGAACTCCTGCGACCCGGTCTGCGTCACCCCGTGTTCCCTGCAGGCCATCCGTGGGCAGAGGGCGGTAGCACAGTCCGGGGAGGTCCCGCCGAGTTTAGGGGGATCGGGAGGATCCAGGTCGGGGATGAGTCGGAGGAACAGGACGGAGGGTGCCTGGGCGGGCGGGGAAGATTTCTTCCAGAACAGCAGCTTCATTAACAAACCGTCCCAAGGATGGTTGCACCCGGACAAGAAGATTGCAGGACCGGGAGCGTCCTACATCGTCAGGGTGAGTCTTTCCTTTCTAAAAACTTTTGGGTCCGAGATAACCCAATACGCTTTGAAAATAGGGTCCATCCAACTTATTTACGACTAAGTCAGCCTTTAAAATTTAGGTCAAACAAATAACCTTCCCATAAAACTGGTTTGATAGGTCATAATATGGCCCAATTTTCAGGCTAACCCAAAAAGCTTGTAGCGTACTTAATTGGGTAAAAACAAACCCAAAAAGTTTTTGACTAAACTGTTTGGATAACAATGAGCCTCCCTCAACAATAATTAGGTGAAAATAAATAACGCTATACCCTCCCCAAAAGTCTTGTTGTTTGTTAGGTTATTTTTGTAACCCAATTTTTATGCACTCTTTGTCATGATTACTGATGTGACTCAGCTGTGCCTACTCATTTGGCGCCAACCGCCGCAGGTTCTGATTGGCTCCCTGTCAGTATTTGAACCCAGTCCTGTCTGTCCCCTGTTGTCAGTCCGTCTGCGAACCTCAGTGTATATTAGGCAAGCCTTTTTCGACCCTGACTCCCACCTGTCCCGTTTTTGCTCCCGTCTGTCTCCGGCTACGACCCGTTTTGATCCTGCCTACGTCTGCTCTCCCGTCCCGGCTTACGACATCTTTTTGTCCCCGACTACGTCTACCCTCCCGTTCTGGCTTACGAGTCGCTTCCGACCTTGCCCACACCTTGCTCTCCCAGTCCCGGCTACTGACCCGTTTTTCCGTCCCTGACACCGCCATCGCTGGCTACGGAATATACTCTTCCGTGTTCGGATCACAATCTGAATACGAAAGGGACTTGCTTCCCGCCTCCAGCGAAAACTTGTGGTAAACTCTACGCTACGCAATTGGGTCCTGTTTCTGTTCTGGTCTTGACACTCTTATGTAATTTGTTGGGTCAATAAGTGGCTCACCCAAATGTCATCATTATTAATGTGTCACCCAGAAATTGAACTTTACATACAGTTGTGTTAAAAATAACCCAGGGACCAACCCAATACTGCAATACTGTGTTTTAAATAATCACAAACAATTGTGTTGTTTTTTGACCCAAGTGTTGGGTTGGTCGCATTTTGGACCCAAGTGTTTTTAGAGTGTGGGTCAACATTAATAGCCGTACAAAACACATCTAAATAATGTTAAGCTAACAGTTTATTTGACCCAAATGTTGGGTTAAGTAAATAGCCCAAAAGTTCAGAGTACACGCTAATGTAAAATGTCATACAGTTTTGTGTTAGGATGCTAAAATCCTGGCGTCAGTTTTTACGCATATTTTTGGCTGCGTGTCACCAGTAGCCAATGGGTGCAGCATGTGAGAGGGGGCGTGGCTTATACAGGAACAACCAATCCATAGGGCAAACGTGAGCGCAGAATTTACGGTTAAAAGTGTACTGACTTTTAATTGGAGAAAAAAAAATGCCTTGGAGAGTACCTGGAAATGGAGAAGGATATCTTCGAGTGATTTGAAGCCCAGAGAAAAAATGGATATGGAGTGTCTCGGCCAGGTGTTCAAAATGGAACAAGCCAAAAAATAAGTGAACCACTCCTGTTGTCTCTATTCACTGATTCGGGTGGAAGTGACTCACGTCGTATAGCACACCAGGGAACGGGTACCTCACAAAGGTTCCTACCCTCATGACAACATATTAGTAAATTAGAGAGAAAGGAAGAAAGTGAGAGAAGGAGGAAAAGAAAGCGGGAGAGAGAAAGAGAGAAAGGAAAAATGAGATAAAGAGAATGAGAAAGAAAGTCAGAAAGAGAGCAGGAGACAGAAAGAAAACCAGAGAAAGAAAGAAAAAGAGAGTGAGGACAACAGAAAGAGAGTAAAAGAGAAAGAAAGAAAGTCATGGAAAGAGAGAGAGGGAAAGAAAAAAAAGGAGAGAAGGTTAGAAAAAGAAGGAAAGAGGGAAAGAGTGCTAGAAAAAGAGCGAGAACAGTAGTCACAGAAACATGGAAAGAGAAAGAAAAAGAGACAAAAGAGAGAGAAAACAAATTCAGAAAGTAAGAGAGAGAGAGTGCTAGAAAAAAAGTGAGAGAAATAGTCAGAGACAGAAAGAGAGACAAAGAAAGAGAGAAAAGAGTGAGAAAGAGAGTAAAACAGAGAGAAAGACACAAAGTGAGAAAAAGAGAGGGATGAAGAAATAGGGAAAAAAGGAATTTAGAAAGTGAGAGAGAGAAAGAGGGAGAGCGAGAGAGAGCCATGGAGTGACAAAGAGGGAAGAGAAAGAAATGGAGAGAAAGATAGAAAAGAAAGAAGAAATGTTGAAAGAAAGAAGGAGAGCTACAAAAAGAGCAAGTAAAAGAGTCAGAGACGGAAAGAGAGACAAAGAAAGATAGAAAGAGAGATTGAGTAAGAGAGAGAGAGAGAAAGACAAAGAGAAAAAGAGAGACAAAGAAAGAGAAAAAAACTAATTCAGAAAGAGAGAGAGGGGGAGAAAGAGAGAGAGAGAGAGAGAGAGAAAATAGATAAATGGAGAGGAAGATCGAGAAAGGAAATGAGTGTGAGAGAGAGAAAGAGAAAATTACAGAAATGTAGAGGGAGAGAGCTAAAGAAAGTGAGAGTGTAAAAGAGAGAAAGGGAAAGAGAAACAGAAAGAGTGATAAAAAGGAGAAAAAGAGAAAGAGATAGAAATTGTGAAAGAAAGAGACAGAAATAAGAAAAAAACAACTCCACTTATTTCGTGAGTGTCAAGGGGACATATATAAACAATGCAGGTCACTGTTTGAAGGATAGCGGCTCGTTTTTCTCTCGTACTTCTCTTAGCACCGCCCCGACTTCCACGCTCGAATCGCTGTTTGGTTTACAACCCTGCGAAAGAATAAATAAAATCATAGTGGTAGCATTTGGTGCTTTTCAAAATAAAGTGAAAACACCGTGCTTGTTAATGAGGGTTATCACAGTGGGACGCAAAAGAGACTGAAGAATTCAAGTATGACGCCGTCAATTAACAAGAAAGCCCAATGAAAATATAAAACTGTCCGGTAACCAATTATCAAACGTTTTTGCTAGTTATCAAGCTAATTTTGACCTCCTTCTGTCTCGCTCTTGAGCTTTGTTTTTAGCTTTCTAGCTAGCTATTTAGCTCATTTTTATTTTTGACCTTTTTAGTTTGTAGCTAACCATTTCTAGCTTTCTAGCTTTGTTTTTAGCTTTCGATTTGGCTATTTAGATAGGGATTTACACTTTTAGCTAACTATCCCTTTTATTTTTCACAGTTTTAGGTTCGTAGCTAACTGTTTTCCTAACCTTTTAGCTATTTGGCAAGATATTTAGCTAGCTTTTTACATTTTTTGCATGCTATCAAGCTAACGTTTTTGCTAGTTATCAAGCTAATTTTTGACCTTTCTATTTAGCTCTTTAGCTTTGTTTTTAGCTTTCTAGCTAGCTATTTAGCTCATATTTATTTTTTATCTATTTTGGTTTATAGCTTACTATTTTCCTAACCTTTCAGCTATTTGAGAAGATATCTAGCTAGCTTTTTACATTTTTTGCATGCTATCAAGCTAACGTTTTTGCTAGTTATCAAGCTAATTTTTGACCTTTCTATTTAGCTCTTTAGCTTTGTTTTTAGCTTTCTAGCTAGCTATTTAGCTCATATTTATTTTTTATCTATTTTGGTTTATAGCTTACTATTTTCCTAACCTTTCAGCTATTTGAGAAGATATCTAGCTAGCTTTTTACATTTTTTGCATGCTATCAAGCTAACGTTTTTGCTAGTTATCAAGCTAATTTTTGACCTTTCTATTTAGCTCTTTAGCTTTGTTTTTAGCTTTCTAGCTAGCTATTTAGCTCATTTTTATTTTTTATCTATTTTGGTTTATAGCTTACTATTTTCCTAACCTTTCAGCTATTTGAGAAGATATCTAGCTAGCTTTTTACATTTTTTGCATGCTATCAAGCTAACGTTTTTGCTAGTTATCAAGCTAATTTTTGACCTCCTTTCTATTTAGCTCTTGAGCTTTGTTTTTAGCTTTCTAGCCAGCTATTTAAACCATTTTTATTTTTGACCTTTTGTGGTTTGTAGCTAACTATTTATAACCTTTTAGCCGTTTGGCAAGCTATCTAGCTAGCTTTTTATTTTTTTGCATGCTATCTAGCCATACATTTGACATTTTTTGCTAGTCATCAAGCTAAATTTCGGCCTCCTTTCTAGCTAGCTATCAGGCTTTGTTTTTAGCTTTCTAGCTGGCTATTTAGTAAGCTAGCTGTCTAGCTTCTTTTTATTTTTATTTTTAACTTTTTGGGTTTGTAACTAACTATATTTTAACCTTTGGCTATCTGGCAAGCTACCTAGCTAGCTTTTAACATTTTTTGCATGCTATTTAGCATAGATTTGACTTTTTTTGCTTGTTATCAAGCTAAATGTTGGCCTCCTTTCTCGCTAGCTTTGTTCTTAGTTTTTTAGCTGGCTATTTAGTGAGTTGTTTAATCTTTTAGCTAGCCATCTAGCTCCCTTTTTATTTGTATTTTTTTTTACCTTTTTTTGTTTGTAGCCAACTATTTTCTTAACATTTAGCTATCTAGCTAGATTTTTACATTTTTGCATGCTATCAAGCTAACGATTTTGCTAGTTATCAAGCTAATTTTGACCTCCTTTCTATCTCGCTCTTTAGCTTTCTGGCTAGCTATTTAGCTCATTTTTATTTTGGGCCTTTTTTGGTTTGTAGCTAATTATTTATAACTTTTTAGCCGTTTGGAAAACTATCTAGCTAGCTTTTTACATTTTTTGCATGCTATCTAGCCATAGATTTGACTTTTTTTTGCTTGTTATCAAGCTAAATGTTGGCCTCCTTTCTAGCTAGCTTTGTTCTTAGCTTTTTAGCTGGCTATTTAGTGAGTTGTTTAATCTTTTAGTTAGCTTCTAGCTCCTTTTTATTTTTTACCTTTTTTGGTTTGTAGCTAACTATTCGCTATCTAGCTAGATTTATACATTTTTGCAGCATGCTATATAGCTACACATTGACCTTTTTTGCTAGTAATCAAGCTAAATGTTGGCCTCCTTTCTAGCAAGCTATCTAGTTGATTTTTTTACTCTTTTAGCTAGCTATCTAACTCCTTTTTATTCTTTATCTTTTTTGGGTTTTTAACTATTTTCTTAACATTTAGCTAACTGGCAAGCTATCTAGCTAGATTTTTACATTTTTGCACGTTATATAGCTACACATTTTTGGTAGTAATCAAGCTAAATGTTGGCCTCCTTTCGAGCAAGGTTTGTTCTTAGCTTTTTAGCTGGCTACTTAGTGAGTTGTTTAATCTTTTAGCTAGCTACCTAGCTCCTTTTATTCTTTAGATTTTTTGGTTTGTAGCTAACTATTTTCTTAACATTTAGCTATCTGGCAAGCTAGCTATTGACCTACACATTGACCTTTTTTGTGAGTAATCGAGCTAAATGTTTGCCTCCTTTCTAGCTAGCTATTTGTTGTTGTTTTTTTACTCTTTTAGCTAGCTTTCTAGCTAAGTTGCTATTTTAGAATTTCATATCAAACTGGGTGCCTTTTGCGCTAAATAGTAAGAAAATGTAGCTTGAAAAAGGTCGGAGCCCCCCGATCCGGATCGATGACCCGGTATCTGAGCGCGTGCTTTGCGCGGTTGCCGTGCACTACCCCAACAATGGACCTCCGCTTTGTTTCCATTCAGTCAATTCAGGAAGGAGCTAGCCCCGACATTAGCCGCTAAACAGTTTTTTGTCTCCATTGTTGGCAGTCATCCCTGCCTACGGGAGTGGCGGCAGTGGGGGCGTTAGAGGGGGTTGCTCCTGGTCAGGCATCTACTCTAATGGCATTAAGAAGGCTCCATTCCTTCCTCTATTCAATTACATTTAATCATGTGACTACCAGGTCGGAACATGAGGCGTCATGCTGCTATTAGCATGTTAGCTTACACTAATATAGACGCAGTTAGGATAGAACTTATCAGCCTTGAAGGCCATTTTAGTCTTCTCCCTAAACAAGGAGACCCACATCCAGGATCACTGCCTCCTGAATTTTGGAGAAGGACATTTAAAGAACCGACTCAGAGCTTCCCTCGAGGAGGGTAGCTGCTTCGCTATCTTCGGTAAATATCGGAAGGATGGGGTCGATACCGGACAGGACGGGACAAACAGGAATGGTAATGAAACAGGATATCGGAATAAAACAGGACAAACTAGACGGGAACGACTGTTTTTGGCCCGACCTCACTCGGACCTTAGCTTCAGCGCCCCCTGTTTCCATTAACTTCGAGACCCCTGCTCTAGATAAAGAATTCCTCTTCTCTATTCCCAAAATTCCCAAACGGCATTCCGGACAGTTAAGAAAGAATGAAACGGTGCAAATAGGTCGTCCCAGACGCACCGTGATTGAATTTCCGAGGAATTCTTCTTAAAAAGCGGTTACGGAATCCGGCTGCAGGACGGGATGCGTCCTATCAGCAGATGTTTGCCTTTTTTTGGTTTGTTTTGGGATGTATTTGCGCTCGACTGACAATGGAAGCATTCAGTGGCCGTGCGAAAGGGGAAGTGAGTCCATTTGCTTGATGGAAGACTTCCCCCCTTTGCAAATTGGCTTATGGAGATCATTAAGCGGTTGGGCCCGGATGCCTCGCTCCGTTTCCCATGTGGGATGTTCAAGAGAAAGAAAGAAAAAGTGAGAAAAAGAATGAAACAAAGGGTAGAAGGGAGAGAAAAAGACAGAAGAATTGAGAAAAAAGAGAAACAGTGCAAGAGAAAGAAAAGAAAAAGAGAGAAAGAGAAAGAAATTTGAAAAGAGTAAGAGAGAAGAGGAGGAAGAATAAGATAGAGGCAGAGAGAGAAAAAAACGACTTATAGAAAGAGAAAAGGAAAAAGAGTGAGTGAGAAAGAGAGAGATAAATCGAGAGAAAGGTAGAAAAAGAGATACAAAGAAAGAGAAAAGACAGAGAAAGGGAGAAAGAAAAAGGTAGAGGCAGAGAAAAAGAAAGACTTATTGAAGGAGAAAAAGAAAACGAGAAAGAGAGAGAATGAGAGACATAGGGGTGAGTGAGAAAGAGAAATTGAGAGGAAGATAGAAAAAGATAAATTGAAAGAGAAAAAGAAAGAGAAATCAAGAGAACTAGAGACATTAGAATGAGTGAAAAAGAGAGAGAGACATCAAGAGAATGATAGAGAGATACAGAGAAAGAGAAAAGACAGAGAAGGGGAGAAAGAAAAAGGTAGATGCAAAGAGAAAGAATGACTTATTGAAGGAGAAAGAGGAAAGAAAAAAGAGAAAGAGAGAGAATGAGAGACATAGGGGTGAGTGAGAAAGAGAAATTGAGAGGAAGATAGCAAAAGATAAATTGAAAGAGAAAAAGAAAGAGAAATCAAGAGAACGAGAGACATAAGAATGAGTGAAAAAGAGAGAGAGACATCAAGAGAATGATAGAAAAAGAGAGAGTGAAAGAGAGATACAGAGAAAGAGAAAAAACAGAGAAGGGGAGAAAGAAAAAGGTAGAGGCAGAGAGAAAGAAAGACTCACAGAAAGCGAAAGAGTGAAGAGAAAGAGGAAAGAAAATAGAGCGAGAGAGAGAACGAGAGACATAAGGGTGAGTGAGGAAGAGAAATCGAGAGGAAGATTGAAAAAGAGAAATTGAAAGAGAGAAACAAAGAGAAAGAGAAAAAGACGGAGAAGGAAAGACAAAGGGAGAAAGAGAGACAATAGACAAAGAACAAAGAGAAAAGAGAGATGGAGAAATAGAAATAGAGACAAAGAGGGAGAGGGAGAAAGAGAGTAACAAAGAGAGAGACAGGGAGGGAGAGAAAGAAAGAAAGAAAGAAAGAAAGATACGCCCTATATCTCGTGTTGATGATGTCTGTGTACTCTGTTTATTCTGATGTTTTGCGGAAGTAGTCATGGATGTCAAAAGCTGATGAATTTTGAGTTTTCCCTTGCCCTCGTGTCAGTTTTAGATCAGGGGATGATGTGATAGTACTCTGTAGTCTGTACAGCTCTTTGAGACTTCTTATCTAGGGCTGTACTTGACTTGATCATCGTACTCACAGTACCCGTTTCTTCGCAGTACATGGGCTGCATCGAAGTACTGAAGTCGATGCGCTCCTTGGACTTCAACACTCGCACTCAGGTGACCAGGTAAGATGCTCCTTCAGGGTTTTGCTTTACCTTCTTGATATTCTGCTAAAGAAATTCAGCGTTCCAAATGAATGAGTGAACGAATGAATGAATGAAAACTTGCCGCATCTAATCTCATGGTAAACAATATTCAGTACCTTGTTGTCAATGACAAAAAGTTTATTCTAATTCTATTGTTGAAAAGATGACTTTTGAAAGGCATGATCTGGACTACAATGGACAATAGTCGAATAGATAAGTACCGTATTTTCCGCACTATAAGGCGCACCGGGTTATAGGGCGCACCCTGAAAAAATAGTTTTTGGTCCTATTTTTGACATACATGAGACGCACCGGATTATAAGGCACTACAATGGGAACGTGGACAAAACAGTCGGATGGTTCAGTCCAACTTCTTACCCCCTTAACATTCCCAAAGCTTGCAACGAAGCAAATACGTGTCTCAGACATATACGGAAACAGTGTCCGTACGATGTCACTCAAATGCATCGTTCCAAATATCATTCGGAAGTCTTGGGATTCAAAAATGCCGACCATTCCTTAGTTTCTATTTTCTTTTTCGCTCGCAACTTTACTGTGCATATGACAATAAACACTTGGAATTGAGTTTAATTTAAAACAGACACTCCATTCCATCCATTATCTGCACCGCTTATCACAGAAACATCGAGTTCAGTATGAAACAAGATACAGGGATAATATATATAGCCGGAGTAGCTCACCGAAGTCCTTGTGTTCATAATAATGTGCAGCCGTGGTCCTCTTATATCCGTGAGTTTAGTAAATCCAGGAGAATAAAATATTTACAAATACAAAATATTAAAAAAATGCTTTCTGTATGCCGTCAGCCACGTGCTATACGCATTCACCTTTTTCGGCCAATTGCAGGCTTTGTTTTGCCTCTTCAGCCAATGCCAGCCTGTAAATGATAAAAAGGATCCGCCTCTTGACCTCCGAATAACTTTAGCCAATAGTGATCCATTCAAATGATGATTGACACATTGGTTAGCCAATGAAACACCGGTAAATAAAACCCAGCATACACTGCGGACGACTTGGCCTTCGGGGGAAAATCGAGTCGGCGGCTGCGAGTTAGTTGCAAGACTTTGCGAATTAATATTGATCCATAAATAAGGCGCGCACTGTATTATAAGGCGCATGGTCAGCTTTTGAAAAAAATAAAGGCTTTTAGGTGCGCCTTATGGTGCGGAAAATACGGTAGGTGTCTTAAACCAGCACTAGTAACTAGCAACAGGTTTTGCCAACAAAAATAAACAGTCATCCATAAAACAAAATCACAATCAGCAGTACACAATATCAAGTGATTTCAATAAATCAAACTCGAATGGTCCGTTGTAGAGATGGGAATTCTGAATCTTTTCAGAGAACCGGCCGGCCTTCTCGGCTTGGCTCACTAAAAAGAGCCAGTTCTTTCGGCTTCAAAACGGCTCTTAGTGTTCTTCTTGTTATTTAATCCATATAGTGTCTCATCTCATCTCATCTCATTAGCTGCACCGCTTATCCTCAGTAGGGTCGCGGGGGTGCTGGAGCCCATCCCAGCAATCATCGGGCAGTGGGCAGGGGACACCTTGAACTGGTTGCCAGCCAATCGCAGGGCACACAGGGACAGACAACTCGCCACTCATTCACACCTAGGGACAATTTGGACCAGCCTGAAATGCATGTTTTTGGAATGTGGGAGGAAACCCACGCAAGCACGGGGAGAACATACAAACTCCGCACAGTAAGTCCGGTAGCTGGATTTGAACCCACACAGGAGGTTCCCAAGACTTTAGAACTGTGCCGCACACGCACTAACCACTGCGCCGCCGTGCCGCCCTCCATATAGTGTATTACCATTTATTATGTATAATTAGGAATGAATTAAATTGGGGTCTAATTAAGGAAAATAAACACTTAAACGTTAACATTGAAAAAACTTGAAACATGAATAAAAA
This sequence comes from Urocampus carinirostris, assembly GCF_059441175.1. Lineage (NCBI taxonomy): Eukaryota > Metazoa > Chordata > Actinopteri > Syngnathiformes > Syngnathidae > Urocampus > Urocampus carinirostris. Next base: position 39,499,234 of record NC_142360.1, on the reverse strand, counting down.
AATAGTTAAAAATCTACAAAAAAAAAGAAAAAATACCTTTTTTTTTATACTCGATAAATTCAAAGTCAACAGAATGCCGTAAAAAATGCATTTCGACCAATCACAAGAGAAGAACGGCGTCTCGGAGGGGGAAGTGGCTCTCGATTGGTGGGTAGCCAGCTCCTGCTTCCAAGAGACAGCTCATAGATAAATAGATAGACGCGAGTAGATAGTCGTACCACCAGACGCCTTTTCTTTCGGCGCATTAGTTGATATTGTATTCGAAATCGCTATAAAATATATGGCGGTTGCTATTTTGTATGGTGACATGATCCAAAAAGACGTGAGGTAAACAACTCTGAGAAGCGCGAACAACGCAGCGGGGGACCGGGGACACGCCGCCGCCAGCGTTCCACGGCCAAAGTAACGTATCGCTTTTGACCCTCGTCAGAGATAACTGCGTTATAACGGCAGAAAAATGAATTTGATAAATGACCCGTTACTGAAAAAAAAAATCATAATTATTCCCGACATTGGTCACTATTTTACTGTAGAGCAGGGGTCGGCAACCTAGGACACACGTCCCGGCAGTGGCACGCGAGCGCACGGCAAAATAATGATTTTTTTTTTTTTAAATGCGCATTTTTATCTGAAATTTAGACATTTTCAGTTGCGCACCGTGTTGTTTAGAGGCTTTACGGTAGCGCCCCTCCTCTTCTGCTCTGTGTGCAAGTGTGTGGCGCCTCGCCGAGGGGGAGAAATCCGTGTTTTGACCCACCCGCAGAAACACCAGCGCGCGTTAAATGAATAATGACAGCTCCTCCAGCGAAAAAATCGTGTTCTTTTCAGATGGCGTGGACAGATGACTGGGGCTTCGTGCAAAAAATGACTGTGCTGTTTTGTGCATTATGCCTCGAGAGCGTTGTACCTCGCACATCAAATGTTAAACGTTATTACGAGACGAAACGTGAACAAGAATTCAATCCAGAGAAATGAAAACGCGCTGTGTCCGGGTACGGCAAACAAACACGGACCTTAAAAACCTTTGTCCGTGCTAAAAACACCACCACTGCAGCAAGTTATCACATTGCTCACTGGATAGTATGGTAGCTGTCCATATCACTTGTTATTTGATTGTAGTTCATTGGTGATGAAGAATAGTTGATTCTTGTGGTAAAAAGTCTCTCCACATGTTGCTCACATCCATTTTTTAGTTTATTGATGTACAAGCATATGCATCCATCCATCCATTATCTGCACACGCTCATTCACACCTAGGGACATCTTGGTTAGGCCAATCAACCTGAAATGCATGTTTTTGGGATGTGGGAGGAAACCGGAGTGCCCGGAGGAAACCCACGCAAGCACAGGGAGAACATGCGAACTCCTCTCAAGAGGTTCGATCTCATGACCTCAGAACTGTGCTGCACCGCCGTGCTGCTCTGCTACTAACTCTCGTGAGTAACTCTAGCTAATGACTTCTTATAGTCACATGCTTGACACCAATTAAGCCAAAATTGCTCTTAATCAGTTAGCCTGGATTTCTTAATCCCACTTTCGTGCAATAGCCCAGTATAAATCCCTAAAATCCAGCGTCCAAAAGACCTCTGTGGTTGTTTTTGTGTTTCCAGACCCGAAAAACGACACGTGATGTTATTATTGTAGCAGCGGCAGGCCTCCATCTCCCGAGAGACATCGCCCCCTCCTCTGACTTTCCCTCTCTCAATCGATCGGGAGTAATGTGAGCTTGCTAAGCTAAAGTGATGGGGGAGGGGAGGAGTTAGCCGTGATGGGGGGATAAGGGTGGCTGGGATCTATTATGGATGATGTTCGCTAATGACTGGAGAAAGATGCGGCGGTCTCCCGTTGTAACCCACAGGAACACATAATAGTATGTGGACAAGAACGTTAGCATTTTGAGCATCTACACCATTTTGCACGTTAGCTTAATTCACTCACTGGAGGTTTGACGGCAACAGTGGCACTGGATGTGTACGAAAGGGTGGGGCAGGGGTTTGAGCTCGAAGGCCACAGGGTAGAAAACAGTATGCCTCAATCCCAGCATGCTCTTCGTGTCCCCTTCCTGCTCTATAAACAGTCTTCTGTATCGTACAGCTACGAAGAGCTATCGTTCACAATGGACCCCACAAAAGACATTCAGAAGAGTAGAGACGGAGAAAAGAAGAGGAAGAGACTTTTTCTGGCCATCAAAAACAAAGCAAGAGATGACAGGACAGGGAGGACGCAGCCATCGTTCCATCCGCCCAAATTAAGGATATTTTGGCAAAATTCTTTGAAATCTTAGAATTTTGGAAAGCATTGACAGGTCAGCCTATCAGTCATTATGTTAACGTCTGCCTTGCGCATTTCCCACCGTTGGTCAAAATCCGGCGAAAACTGACGTCATTGGATCAGTTTTTCAAGAAACGCCAGGCAAAAACACTGCTGAGGACTCATTAAAAGGATCTATCTATCCATCTATCTATCTATCTAGACATCTATCTATCTATCTCTCTAGACATCTATCTATCTATCTCTCTAGACATCTATCTATCTCTCTATCTCTCTAGACATCTATCTATCCATCTATCTATCTAGACATCTATATCTAGACATCTATATCTAGACAGCTATCTATCTAAACATCTATCTAACTAGACATCTACCTAGACATCTATCCATCTAGAAATCTATCTAGAAATCTATCTAGACATATATCTAGACAACTATCTATCTAGACAACTATCTATCTAGACATCTTATAGACATCTATCTAGACATCCATCTATCTAGAAATCTATCTAGACATCTATCTATACATCTACCTAGACATCTTATAGACATCTATCTAGACATCTATCTATCTATCTATCTATACATATATCTATCTAGACATCTATCTAGACATCTTATAGACATCTATCTATCTATCTATCTATCTATCTAGACATCTATCTATCTAGACATCTATATATCTATCTATCTAGACATCTATCTATCTATCTATCTAGACATCTATCTATCTAGACATCTATCTATCTAGACATCTATATATCTATCTATCTAGACATCTATCTATCTATCTATCTATCTATCTAGACATCTATCTATCTAGACATATATCTATTTATCTATCTAGACATCTGTCTATCTAGACATCTATCTATCTAGATATCTAGACATCTATTTTTAGACATCTATCTATCTAGACATCTAGACATCTATTTATCTACCCCGGTCATATCCCCCGAGAAGAGTGACCAACAGCAAGACAAACACATACAAAAACAAAGAAAATAAAAAAAAAGATATCTCGCAGGACTAGTGGATTAAAGGTGAAGAGAGAGAGGGAGAAGAGGGAGAAAAAAAGAGGGAAAGAAATAGTGTGAGAAAGAGGAAAAAGAGAAAGAGAGGTGCCGCCATCTTACCAGGACAAAAACAACAACAACGATAGCCTCAATCACCCTTCGCTGTTGCGCAAGGTGGAAAAGGAGACGAGCGAGACGGAAACTGAGACAAAAGATGGCCGTCCTGCTGCTGCTGCTTTTTAAATATTTACGAGCAAGTGGATAGGGGTCGCCGGCTCCTCGCCTGCCCCCGTGACAGCCGGCCAATGAGGGACGCTCGCCCACCGTCACCTACCTCCCATTAGTTGGTCGTTTTGTTAACGGCGTTATTTTTCCAGTAACGGGGAAACCTTAACTCCCTCGAGTTGTTTACGTCGCATCTTTTCGGATCATGTCACTGTTGAAACCATAGAGTAAAATAGCCATTACGAATACAGTACTTACTAATGGTTACCTGTCCTTTTTAAGCCCAGTCCTTTCACTCTCCTGTCGTCAGTCCGTCATCGAACCTTTGTTTCTAAAAGGCAAGCACTTTGACCTGCATTTTGTACCCGTTTTCTACCCGTCCGTTCCTGATCTCCCTGTTTGTCTCCGGCTCCGACCTGTCTTTTGACCCCGACCATGTTTTTGCTCTCCCGTCCCGGCTTACGACCCGTTTTTGATCCCGGCCACGTTTTTGCTCTCTGTCCCGGCTATCAACCTCTTTTTTTCCATCCTCGACACCGCCATCTCCAGCTCCGGAAGAGCCACTTCCGTACCCGGAACACGATCCGATTGTGTGAGCAGCTTGCTTCCTGCGTCCAGTGAGCACTGGATCCCGGGCGCGGCCTTTCCTCTTTCTATCAATAACTTGTGGTCAACGTTACGCATTTGGGTCCTGATTCCGCTCTCGTCGTGACAATACATATATATATATATATATATATATATATATATATATATATATATATATATTAAAGTATTTTTCGTCCTCACTCTTTTAAACTCTTTTTCGCCCTTGATCTCTTTCTTTTTTCCTCATTCTCACTCTATTCTCTCTCTTCTCCTTTCCTTTTTCTCATTTCTTTCTTACTCTCGTTTTCCCACACTTACTCCTTTTCTCACTTTCTCTTTTCTCATTCTTTCTCTCTCTCTACCTCTCACTCTGTCTCTCTTTTTCTCTTTTCTCATTTTTTCACTCTCACTTTGTCTTTCTTTTACTCACTTTCTTTCCCTTTTGGTTCCTTCTCTGTATATTTTCCATCTCTTTCTCTCTCTTTATTGTGCTCTCTCTCTATGTCTCTCTTACTCTTTCTCCCTTTTCTCCCACCCCCTCTTTCTCTCTTTAATCTACTTGCGTGGCCCCATTGAGAGTGTTTTTTTCAGCACGTGGCCCCTTAGTCCAAATCAGTTTAACACCCCTTGCCCTGATGCCTCCGATAGGCGGGTAGTCGCCTTGCACGGCTGACTTCGCTATCGGTGTGTGAGTGTGTGTGTGTGTGAATGGCCAAAATGTAAAATGTGTTGGGAAAGCGCTCTGGAGGTCCTTAGTGGTACGGGTAAAGCGCTTGAAGTTATAAACTATTTTATACACTGTTTTATTTCGCTTATACTTAAAAATACTTGTCCTAAGTTTGACCTCAGCCTTGAGTACATTTCTTTATAAGGGTGTCGAAACTGGATTTCCTTTGGAATGTGTCTTTGTGATTCTGTTTGTGTAGATAACAATGACTTAATCACGTCGCCTGAGTTAATCACCTCGCCTAGGGGCAAGGGCGTTGACCTATCACCCTTCTCCCAATGCTTCGGAGGACGATTGGGATAATTGCATCAACACGGCACCGACCAATCAGCCAGAGGCTTGATCATGTGGTGTGGACAGTCCATCCCATGTGGCATAGAACTGGGCAACCCGGGAGCTCCTGTCGCTCTGTCTACTGCACACGATTGTAATTGGCACAGGCAGAGACCTGAATTGTTCAACTCTTTGATTCGGCTAAATAAATTAATATGTGGACTATACTCAGCTGAATAACTTCTCCGACTTCTGGACATGCTCCAACTGTAAGGGTTTGGGCAAGAAATGTGAAGTGTCTTGGAGTCAGATTGCAGTTTAGGAGATGTTAAAACATTACACGCTGTAGAAATGACCCATCATAACCAGTGTTCCCTCTAAGCTGCGCGCGTGCGCAATTGCGCACTGCTCGCACATTCTCAGCGCACAAGAAAATCTAGCCAGCGCACAAAAATCAGGGCTCAAAATTGCTAATTAAGAAGCGACTTAAGTCAAAGTTGCAGTGCACGAAGGTCAAAATTCACGGGTTCCCCTGAGGTTGTGTCCTAAATGCGGTATTTTGAAGTCGAGTCGAAGTAAAACGAAGTTGAGTAAAGCTAGTAGAGTTTGTCGAGAAGCGGCTACTTCGGCTCGGCTCACTAAAAGGAACCGGCTCTTTTGGGTCCTAAACGGCTCTTCAGGTTGTTTTTGCTTCTTTAATCCTTATACAACCAAATATTGTGTAAAATTGTGCACAAAATGACTTAAAGGAAGGGGGGAATAGAACAAAAAAGAAAAAAATACCAACATGAAAAAGTAGTGAAAAGCTAAGAAAAAAAGAAACAAAAGGAAGAGAAAAAAAGAAGGAAAATTTTAGAAAAAAAAAGCCAGAAAAAAAGAAAAGAAAGAAATGTAGGAAAAAAGTAAATAGAGAACAAAAAGAAAAAAGTAACAGCTCGGAAAAAATAAACACATTGAGATTTTTTTTTAAAGGAATTTTTAAAAAAGTAGGAAAATAACACGGAAAAAAGAAGAAAAGTTTGTGTTGCATTCAAATAATTTCCAATCATATCAAGTGAATTTTGTTGCCAACATTGTTTTTCCACTAAAATGTGATTAAGTACAGTTCTGTATCTTACAACCGATTCAATAATCCCCCAAAAATGTTAATATTATGCAACAAAATATATCAGGAAAAAAAAATGGATATCTTGTGAAAGAATTGTTAAAAACAAATGACGTTTGTAGGCCGTTTGTAGGTTTGCATTGCCGGAAACTTAGCAAAATGTAACTTGATGTCAAGTTTTGGACATGTTTGCTCATGACTTAGTTGCCACACTTGGGATTGCCGTTGCTCACTGTTGTTTTAAGTGTCGCTCACCGACTTTGTGTGAAGGCTCAGACCCGTAAGGAAAATGACAGGGAACATAGATCATACCCAAAAACAATGGTATATTTGTTCTAACCTTTCTCCTTCTTTAGGGAGGCCATCAACAGACTGTGCGACGCCGTCCCGGGTGGTAAAGTGGCATGGAGGAAGAAGGTCCGTGCCGAATTCGATGCCCATCTGTAAAATCCCCATCAAAGTCACGTTAGCTAGCGCGCTAATGTCCCCACCCCTTGCGTACATAGGCTGCTAACAAAGCCCTTCAAGCCATCATGGGAAAGAGCAACCTACGTTTCGCCGGAATGAGCATCGCTGTCAATATTTCCATCGATGGAGTGGGATTGCTGGTTCCCACCACGCGGCAGGTACGACCAGAAGTTATATATTATATACAGGGTTGGGTAGGGTTACTTGAATTGGATTACTTTCAATTACTTTTGGATTACTCATCCTAGAATTACTGATCCGAACACGAGAGTGGATCTTTGAAGCGAGCGATGGCGGTGTCAGGGACGGAAAAACGGGTCGGTAGCCGGGGCTGGGAGAGCAAGGCGTGGTCGGGGTCGGAAACGAATCGTAAGCCAGAACGATAGAGTAGACGTAGTCTGGGACAAAAAGGGGTCATAAGCCGGGACGGGAGAGCAGACGTGGTCAGGATCAAAAACGGATCGAAGCTGGAGACCAGGGTTGGGTAGGGTTACTTGAACTGGATTACTTTCAATGACTTTTGGATGACTCAAATACCAAATATGCTCATAAAAGACAAAAGAAACTAAACATGAATAAAATGACTACATTTTGTGCAGGCTTGGGAAGTAACAGAATACATGGAACGGCAAAAAGCTGTTTGGATTGATTTTCATTTTGTTTCCGTCGCATTTGATGTTAGTTTTGCCGGAGATCAAAGCCAGGAGAGAAAGCTTACCACGTGGTGTGAGTCATCATTTTATTCACATTTAGTCTCTTTGCTATTGGAGTCATCCAAAAGTCACTGAAAGTAATCCAGTTCAAGTAACCCTACCCAACCCTGATTGTATATATATTATATATACAGTGGCTTGCGAAAGTATTTGCCCCCCTTGTACTTTGTACCTTTTTGCCACATTTCAGACTTCAAACATCAAGATATAAAACTGTCATTTCTTGTGAAGCATCAACAATAAGTGGGACACAATCATAAAGTGGAACACACTTTATTGGATATTCTAAACTTTTTTAGCAAACGAAAAAAGGCCAGACAGGCCAGCGCTGTGG